>NC_089595.1:16082031-16299763 GCF_019320115.1 Miscanthus floridulus
CTAGCGCCGCCCCCGACCACGGCGAGGTCGCGCTGAGAGCACCGTCCTCAACCCCCGCCGCGAGGTCGCAACCGCCCAGCGACGTGGCTGGCCCCCGGCGGCTGGAGTCGCAGTCACGGCCGTGGTTGGCCTTGCGGTCCCCTGCCAGGCTCCGTGGTTGGCGGCGCGGTCCCCCTGGCTTTGGTCACCTGTTGCCGGCTGCGCCGGGCCATCAACGCCCTACCACCTTGGCTGGTCGAGCGCCAGCGATGCCCCTGGCCATCGTGCTGGCTCACCCTTCCTCACCCTTGTCGTTATGAGCATCACCAGGGTGAGCTCACCTTCCTATTCCCTTCCTGCTATGGTGCGAATCTGAGCACTTGAACCCTAACTAGCTATTTGGTTATTTGTGTTCACATCTGATCCATTTACAAGTGTGTATCCTTGTGTTATGCCTACTGTGGTGAGTTGCTTTCCCCTTCATAATGGATGTCAGTTCATGGATATATGAATGGATCGATGTCAGGTAAGCCTCTGGCATGTCCATTTCCATTAATTTGTTGCAATATTTTAGTAAAATAATTTATATTAGAATAAACTGGATACTTTTTATCCAAATTGACTATGGTTAATCGAAACAAAAGCAGAAAACTCTCAATAACCTCGCCTCCCTAAACCATTGCCTTATATTGTCTGCCAATAATTGTCGGGGTTCATGGCTACTTATCCTATGAATGAATTTCATCTTGTCGAGGTTCATTGTTACTCGACATCTCTGGTTGTTTCAATGCTTCACTATTTTTGTTGAAGAAGCTAATGGGCTGGTTGCCATTTTACATGGTTATTCATGTTTTCTAGATGTATGTTGCAAAACACTGAGATAGTAGTTATATTATAACATGGTGACTCAATTTCTATCTCTATTTTTTTTGTTGGTCATATCTCTGAATACATCCAGTTAATTAGCTTTGCTTCTAGAGAAACAAGCAACTAAACGCACGACAATATTACACTATGTTCATCAAATGCCTATTTGTTTATTGCTGATTTGCCTTACAAACTCATGACGACATGAGTGTCGTTAGTCAGAAAAGGAATGAGTGCCAATAAACTCTTCTGACCATGTCCCCTACTACGACGGTACAGCCTGCTCTTGTGCCACTAATATTTTCTCTATTTTTTTGTTATGAATAACTCTTCTGACCATGATAGATACAAGTATCATGTACAATATATTAATCTAACAACTGCATCCTTTGTACAATTTGAGAGATTGGTTCTATGTCCTGGTCAAGGACCCTTTTGGGTCTGGTTGTTAAAATTTACTATAGTTATGATAGTGCCTTATCAATATCGAAGAAATGTCATTCGTTGAAAAGAAATGCAGGCACACTAAATTTATAATACATGTGATTCTCATTGCTGTGTGTAGATGTACTTACCTTTCTGCTGATTGATTTGTTCTGCAACTTCAGTCATGTCTAAAAGGTTATCTATACTGAAAGTGTTTTTATTTTGGGATGCGGGTGTGAGCAAGAGGACGTACTCGCTGTATGACCAGATCAATAGAGTCATGACTTTCAGACTCGAATTGTATTTACCCATCTGTATTTAGTTGTTTGATTTTACAAGGTTTGAGTATATATTTTTCATTCTGTCTTATTTAGGTACGGATTACCTATAGAAAGGTTGTGGATTAGTGTTTTTTGAAGATGACAATGAAGCATTCGACATCTGGCACAATGAGGTCAGCTATCTAAATCTAAAGTTTATAAATGTCTTCAACCATATTTCACTGCCAACCTAGGCTAGGAGTACAAGAGCGTCGCGCACAATTAGAGGGGAGTGAGGGAAGGAGGGAGGGAGCAACAATAATAGTGAACTGTAGTAGAAGCAGGAGTAGATAATCTTCTGATTCATTAATCATCTTTAACTGTCAAAGCATGCATACTCTGTTCTGGAGATGCAATGGCTATATTTTGTAACACTGGAGATGCTGGACCTGAGAAAGATATTTGTTCCCTTTTTTATTATATATAAGCAGTAGCTTTGCAGTATGAGTGATAGATTCTATATTTGTTCTTTTATGAAGGTTGGTGTACCAAAGGAGCAGATTTTGAAGGTTGATAATGGAGGCTATATTCTTGAAAGACCAAACTAATGAGTGCTTGTTGTTTGGTGTGTTCCCTACTCTTAAAAATCCAGAGAAATTTGTTGCTGCGTTTATTTCTTCGTCTTGTGGTACAATCAAATAATGATGTTTTTCGTATTTCATTTTCAGATCTTGATGACACTTTGTATTCCTTAAGCACTGGCATCAATCTAGCTTGTCGCAAAAACATACAAGGTGGGTAATGATGCTAATCTTTTTTTTCACTACTTAGTGCTTCATGCATTTATAGGCTGTTTTCTTGGAGCTCTGTATGAGCACAGTTGCCATTTTGACACCAGAAGACCTTCAGGTATCACATATTTGTAAGATGGATAACAAACATTCTTATTGCAAGGGGCATTCTTGTTGATTGTAATTCCTTATATAAAGTTGGGCAAAACAATAAACTAGAATGGTGTGGCCTATTTCCTGTCTGGATTACTGAACATTCTCTAGCGTTGGTTAAGCCTTTGATTTTTATCTCTAAGTTGGCAGATAATACAATTTCTAAGTTCCAATGAACTAATATAGCAGCAGCCATAATATTCCATGAAAATTTTGACATGCATTTGACTGAAAGTATATGCCTATTTCAATAAGCAACAGAAGTTTTTTTAGCATAATAAGCAACAGTAGCTGACCAGTCAACAAACACACACTCATAGCCTATCCAATAGATAGAAATTCACAATTCACCTGGACAAATGTTTGTTATTGTCTTGGTGAATGAGACATAGGTGCCCTGGTCCAGCGATTAAGAAGCAAAGCATGGTGAGTTGGTCTCTTTTCTTTGTTGATTTGAGTGCATATATGAAAATTTTGGAGAGCAAATTAGGTTAGCTTTCCATAGATCTATTTAGATAGTAATTATTTGAGTTCTGGATATTTGAAAATTTTGGAGATGCTTAGACTTGTTTCTGAGAGGTTACGAACAACAAGTTGTTGCCTTCTGTTAAGGTACTCTCTCGAGTAAAATGATTGCATGTTTAGCTAATTTCCTTTGTTTGCTGGCTTAGATTCCTTCATGATTTTTTTTTTGCGATTAGTTCTTTCATGATTGTTTGCATGCCTTTTAAAAAAATCATGATACTGTGGATTCATTTTTTATGATAGTACTTCCATTCTTGTAATTAGGTTCCTTCATGTTTTTTTTGGTCTGTGATTTTTGGTTTGCGATTAGGTTCCTTCATGATTGTTTGCATGCCTTTTAAAAAAAATCTTGATACTGAGGATTCAGTTTTTATGATACTACTTCCATTCTTGTATTGTGCTAAATTCAGTTTTTGAATTTATGAAAGGGAATGCTACCAACATGCCACTTCTAAGACCAGAAAATGGCTGTAGCAAAAGGCTGACAATAACCATCGATCAAGTATAATAGATTGATTTAGATTTACCATATTTTTTAAATTCGTAATAATAGGTTGCTTACCATGTTTGATGAATTAATGTTTAATATGAGTTACCCTAGATGTCACCGAAGCGTTAGCACGGGCAATATACTGGTAAGCACGGAAGACTGAAATCCATAATGTGTGTTGATTCTATCCACCTAATTGTCTCAAGTTTTTTTTTTAATTCTGTTGTCAATAGCAAGTTGATGCGGACTGGCACTGTCGACTTGTCCAGTGCTTATTACTTCATTATATGCTGCCTATATATATATATATATATATATATATATATATATATATATATATATATATATATATATATATATATATATATATAAACATTTCCAAATGTATGTATTTGTTCTCTGGTCCAAACGATAGATGATATATATCCACTGAATTGTCTCAATATAATGTATCCTTTTGTCAACAGAATTGATGCTGACTGAGACCGTCGAATGCTTACTACTTATTGTGCTGCCTATGTTGCATTGGGTTGATGATAAGACAATTGGGGGAAGCACTTGGTGAATTATTGTGTTATAAACAACACCAAATTGGCTTTGCCTTGATCAAGGGCACTAGAACCAACCTAGGAGAGGTTCCCCAGGTGTGCAGCTAGCAGCACAATAAAGAAGAGGTTCCGTAGAATACCTCAATAATCCTGAGAGAAACCCTAGCTATTGATCAAGTTGTACCTGCAACGCCTGGAAGAAGCCGTCCACTCATGACTCTCTCTCTCCGAATTGGCTCTTTCACTGCCGCCCCCAGCCCACCACGAGCACAAGCCAGCTAGCCCCTTCCACGTGCTCTTTCTCGTGGGCAGCCTGCCATTCGAGATGGGCTCTCAAAAGGCCCCTCCAATGGTGGATCATGCTGAGGGTGTGGTGGATCGGGTGGTGGCGTGTAGGGTTCAGATCCACCACACCCTCATGCTGAGAGCCTCCAATGGTATGGATATTTTCCGACCGTATTCGAGACTGAATCTGTTTAGAGGAGTTCAGATCTGTCCATATCCGAGTTCGGGTATTCAACATCCGACACCGTATCCGTATCCGAATACTCAAATCGCATATTTATGATGTCGATATTAAATCATATCATATCCGACATGGTTGACACAATCTGTATTCGAATCCGAATCCGGACAGAAATATAAAAACAAATGTAATATCAGTGATATCCGTCCGTATCCGATCCGTTTTCATCCCTAGTGGTGTGGCAGATCTAGCCACAGGCGTTGCGAATTGGGCAGTGGCGCGGCGGATCTTTCAAGGCTAGTGCTATGGGACAGCAAGGGCGATCAACAACACGGTGGCGTGAGGGGGCCGCAGCATCCCTTGGCCCCAACGGCGGTGGTACCAACGTGTCTCTCAGCAAGATCTCAAGTGATAGTGGCGTTGCCCTAATAAAGTAGCAGTGCCCATGATGAGCTCACCGCCCTTATTGAACTTCCTAGCCCTAGGATTCGACGAGCTGCAATGACAAGGTTGGACGGGTCCAAAGCGGCGAACTTGGCCCCTTTTCTCAGGGATCCAGTGAGCACCCCATCGCCGCCATTGCCAAGGTTTGTCTGAGAGCAGAGCGGATCCTGTGCATATCCAAATGCCTAGCAATCAACAACGCTAGCCTCCATGGCATCTCGAGGACTCCTGCGTAGATTGACGGTGTTCCTAGAGTAGATGTGGCACATATACCACACGGTGGCAGCAGTGTGCTCATAGGTAGTGGCGGAGGGCCCTACGGCCAGCGCAAGTTCGATGGGCTCATTGGGCCTTGTCTATGGGCTCGCTAGGCTTTTTATTTCAAAAAAAAAACATTTGCAGAGGTGGCAAAGGAATCTGCCTCTATTAATCTTTGATTGACAATGGCCCCAGGCCGAAGGCCATTGGTACCACTGTCATCCTCTGTAGTTCATTTTTTACTGCCTCTGAACTTTTTTTTGTAGTAGTGATTATTATTGTGGGCCTAATATTGTCATGCTTGTCCATACTTTTGTACACGTGTGCATGAGCGTGTGCGTTAGCTAATTACACCGTGTCTACTTGTTTAGATTAATACAAGCTTTATAAATAACTAGGTAGCTCGCCCGTGTATTGCTACGGGACAACTAAACTTTTGTACTAAAAACACACGGATCGCACGTTAAGATAACAGTACAATAAGACATTAAACTGACATTTAATCCAAAAAAGCAAAGTTTAGAAAATTAACAGTTACTAAGAGCATAGCACCGCAGACTCACAAACTCTACTATATAGACCTTTCTGTGATACGACGGGAACCGAAAATATTTATGAAATTATATATTTGGCTGGGTTAGCTAATGTAAAATAACATCATACATTGGTTTCGTACTTCCGTTTCAACAGATTAGCGTGATCAAAGAAATCCTACCGACAATCTATGTCGAGGTTGAAAACACCAGCAGCTTTGATTAAATAAATAACACGCCAGGAATAGGACCAAACATTGATCAATATATAGTAAGTCCATCCTACCAGAAAGAACAATTGTCCCACTGAAACTAATGCATTACTTTGCCTTGCCAAATATAACAAGCGCCAGCCGCAGCCACTTTGCTCCTCCATCGAGTCTCACTCAGTTGTTGACAATTGATAACATTCACTTGAAAACACACCGATTTCACTTCTCTTGCATAACTGGATTGATCAAAAGGAAAGATACTTCACAATGGGATGCCAAAGCATTTACCAATCCAAACAGTTGTCGATTATTAATGATACAACATATCTCATAATACAAAGTTTCCTAAAATATTAACTCATCTTTCTACAAAACTAAAGATTTTGACATCTGCCTGTGCTCGATATATGTTTGTCTTACTGAAAATGATGTGCCCTGCAGTATAATACAATAAAAATATTAAGTAACATAAAATGAAGAGAGCGTTAGTGCAGAAAAGAAGGGGGAAACAAGGGCTGATCTGCTCCTCTTACTGATAGCCGCAGCTTGCAAAAGTGAACTTGGCAGGAATGGCCACACAAGTGTATTGCCTCCACCGGAGGGCCAGATCATATCACCATATGAATATTCCTCAGCTCGGTTACCAAAAAACTACATATTTCTTTTTTAGATATATGGAACTGGGGCAATACACATCTCCTTTATAAAATAATTGGTTAGAGCATTAACAAAAAGGATTGATCATATTAGGTTGATCCCTGTGAGATAACAAACAAAGCAAGGAAAATAAAACTGCATATGTTGTAACTCCCATGAATTACTAATATGAGAATGTAGCTCATTTTCTTGGATGTGAGGCAATCAATTCTAATAGAGCAATGACAAAAATCGATCGCATGCAGAGTCCATTCAATTAGAGATGGACAGTGCAAAACTGTATCCATCCATGATTTAATTGCATCAGACACTGCTAAACCAAACTACACAAGAGCGATGGCTATTAGGGATATATATGTGCATTCTAAAACCAAAAAATCAATCCTTGTATGCAATCAAAAAATTCAACGCTTCTGATGGAAGCACAAATGGCCACAGACAAATAGAAAATGCTTATATTTGCCAGCCAACTGATTATCCATATCGATGTTAATGGCATCGCGCAGCAGCACAACTGAGCTAGCTAGGAAGATCTACCTCAACCGCTCAACTTCAAGAGGCAATGTTCAAAGCGCTAGGGAAAAAAGAGGTATATATTATATAACAAACAAATTTCAGCCAAATTGTACAGCATAATTCAAAAAAGTTGTGTCTAAAACACTGTCTATGCAGCGCAAATGTAGTACTATCATGGATAAAGCATCTCGCCATAGTTAGGCATGCATATGGTCAGCCGTAACATTTGGGACAGGTAAGAGTCTCTAAGGATAGATGCTACTGTATTCTTCAATTATTTGTTGAAAATTTAAGGTTTTTTCCCAATCGCAGGCATTGGTTGGTAATATACTACACAACATTATCCACAAGTAAGGTTTGGGGTGCACATTATTTGCCATGTTGAAATATATACTCCATGCAAAATGAAAAGATGGAAAAAAATTGGGACTTCTCAGAATAGCAAAAGAAAAATGTATGAGGAAACTTATGCTGCTTCCACCAATATGGGCATTAGGGATGATAGCTATCCGAATTAAACAAGAAACACCGAAGAAGATAGCATGGTTGGGAAAGTTCTCTACACAATACCAAATGCAATACAGAAAATTTTCAAGAAGATTAGTGAGTGAACCGAAACTATGACAGTACTACCATCTGTTACAAAACGAATTGTAATGTGAAACGTTTGAAATAAATGAATTTCTTTCAGTAACTAACGAAACCTCCAGCGAAATTCCTCTGTTCTAGCATGCAGTGAAATGAAAATCAAACAATACGGAAATTAACATCAATAACAGGTGACAGCCTTTGACCACAACTACTACTATCCTGCTAGCACTGAGTAACAAACAGGAAGAGTATGATATCACATTTTTTTAATATTCATCAAGAGGGGTGACTCAGGTGAGTAATAATGGATCGAACCTACGTTGAGCAGGGATGGCTTGGACTTGGCAGCGTCCTCAGCTTCGGTGAGGTACTCCTCCTGGCGCCCTCGTCCTCGTCCACATAGTCAGCGAACTGCAGGAAAGCCACGGACGGCTGCCCCAGTACCCCCCTCCCCGTACCAGGTCTGGGTCAGGGTACCCCAGCACACAGACGCAGCCGAGCAGGAGCCAAGAGAGCGCCACCGCCATTAGCCAAGAACCAGCCAATCGGGCGAGGCCATGATCGCGACGTCCAGCAACTTGTTGGGTGAGGGCAGCACACGGTCCTGGCCAGCCGACCGGGCGGGCGGAGCAGGGGCCGGGTGAATCAGAGCGGCAGCCGAAGGGGGCGGTGGCGGTGGCGGTGCACCATGAACACTTGTACTGAAGCTACAAAATTATGTGGAACTGGGTGCGAGAAACACAAACCTGATCAGATCCTGGAGCTACGCACTGCAGATGAGAGACCGAGTGGGAGACGTACCAGCGCTGGAGGTGCATTGATGTGGTTGCCGGTGCTGAAAATCGTGGCCATGTTGAGCAGTTTATTGGAGTCGTAGGGCGCCAATCGGAGGACACCGAATGGTTGCGCAGTCTTGGAGGCGTCGTCACGTTCCCGTTGGGATCCGGCCGGCGTCGGGCGTGGGGGCATCCTCAGATCCAACGACGGTTGGGCGTGGGGTGGGCGACGTCGGAGTCCGCGACGAGGGTCGAGCGGGGGTGGTGCGGCATCGGCGGCGACGGTGGCGAGGGCGTGTGCGATGGGCTATGGAGAGGGACGGAGGAGTGAGGGCGGCGCACCATGGGATTGCGAGTGGAGAACGCCCCCTTCCTTTTTACAAAGCCACAGGTGGTGAGCGTCTTCTGGGTGGGCGTCTCCCACAGGGGGCCGCAGCACCGTATCACCCCGCCGCCATCGTGATGCCGATCTGGAAGGAAGATGGATCGGCACGGAGGGGGTCGCGAGCGTGGAGGGAGGCTGCGGGCGTGTGGGGCTGGTGGCAGGGGGGGATGGAGTGGAGCGCGTGATGCGGTATCGCACGGACAGAAAGGATGAGCGACCCAAAAAAAGTCGCATGAAAAAATAGTCTTACTTTTGTTCTTTTTAGTTGTAGGAGATACTCCATTCTTTTTTACATGTCGTATCAAACAGTTTCATCTTAGACCATCAATTGTAAGAAATCCATGTAGTTTCACAACATATAGATAATATGAAAGTGTTTGTCATACTGAATCGAATTAAAAATATCAACTATATGTTGTTCACATCAACTATATGTTGTTCACACGTATAATTTTTAAAAACTAATTGTCTAAGATAGAAATATTTAATTTAGGACAAAGTTAATACGACATGTAAGAAAAAACGAAGTAGGGAGTAATATATTACTAGGTTTACACTGCTCTAAGTCAAGGTCAAGCATAATCACAAAACAACCGCGCCGTCGCTGTCCTAAATCCTAATTATTGCTGCTGGATTATTCTCATATTCTTCTCCAGCGGCAGAGGAGAGGAGAAAGCAGAGAAGATATTGTTTCACTGTGCTGAGATTTGTGCTCTGTACGGGCTACATTTTTGTTGGCCGATCGAGCTTTAGCTTATTCGTTTCGTCGTAAACGATCATGGATTATTTACTGCTGGCTGGTTTAATGTGAGAGAAAAATATTATTCCAATTTATAATCCATCATCGTATAAGAGTAAGCGAATAGGCTGCTTATCTTTTCTAGTATCTAATGCCGTTACCATAATATGAGCACCAGATAACAAAATGCAATAATTAGCTCCACCGGTGAGAATCGGAACAAACCAAACAGGGCAAATGGCAACCTCGATCAGGGATCACTGGCACTGCCACTATGCCACATATGCACATAGGTCTTATTTAAATTCAGGACGTAAAGTTTTGGGGTGTCATATCAGGTGTCACATGAGGGTGTCACATGAGGTGTTCGGATATTAATAAAAAAACAAATTACAGAATCCGTCAGTAAACCACGAGATAAATGTATTAAGCCTAATTAATCCATCATTAGCACATGCGTACTGTAGCACCACATTGTCAAGTTATAGACTAATTAGGCTTAAAAGATTCGTCTCGTAAATTAATCGCAAACTGTGCAATTAGTGATTTTTTAGTCTATATTTAATATTCTATCCATGTGTCTAAATATTTGATGGGATATGGAGTAAATTTTAGGGGGAAAAACTAAACAAGCCAATAGAGTATCATACGTGGCAAGTCAAATAGGCCCGATTCCTGACAGTGACTGACAGAGGCCAGCTCCACCAACGCCTTCTGCGAGCGAGAGGTGGGTGGGGCTGGCGTCCTGGCGGCGACGGACTTGTCGGAGGGGAGCCGGGCGGCGCTGCGGTGGACGGCGGCCAACCTGCTGCAGTGCTGCACGACCATGGGCCCCATTCGCTTCGCTAAAAAAAAGCTAAAACACTGTTCCAGATAATTTGTTGCGAGAGAAAAATATTGTTTTAACTAAAAAATAAACTGAAAAGAGAGAAGGGAACATGGCCCATATGCTGGCTGCCTTTTATGCACGCAGTCACATTATCGGACATGCATGAGCCTTTGCTCAGCTCAGAGGTCGCAGCTGTTCTCCATTTTCTTCAGAAAGATGCCATTGCCTGCCCGGCTGATTTATTGCCTGCTGTAGGTGGTAAATTTTGCTGCTAGTAAACATTGCAAACTACTCATGGGACGTTCATCAGTTTCATCTTCTCTGAAGAGTATTAACCTGGCTAGCGTATGACATCACAAGCATTATCTTTAGAGAGATGATGCTAGAGTAAGGAACAGGAGCTGGTATTCTTACATGTACAGAGGTAGTATATCTTCAGGATACAACAACAACAACAAAGTGAAATTCAGATATACTACGTCTATGTAAGAATATGATGAAAAGATATGCAGACCTAGTTTTGATTTTTTTTTCTTTCTTTGGACAAACAGGTTATGGTTATGAGACCTGTGGGGAGATTCGCGTGAGAAGCTCTGTCGATCAGGTTATAGGAAGCAGGGGCCTTGGCCCTTGGGCAAGCTCAAGAGGTTGCACGCACTAAGCTGCTTGCATTGCAACTGTTCTTGTGAGCATATACTACTTACTATATCTTCGCTAATACCAGCGCTCATCTTCTGATATCTTTCCTGCAGGGTGTTCTCGGAAAATGCTGCTGTGCTGGCGATAGCTGCCGAGTGCTGCGGAGGCGGGCTAAGGAGGCCCGGTTGCTGAAGCTGGGCTGCGGAGGCGGGCCGCACCTTGGGCCAAAAGCTGGGGCAGGCCCGAAACAAAGGAGGAAAAGGATTTGGGAACTTGTGATTTGAAAAGGCCCAATCCTAAGACATTGACTTTTGGAGATCTCAGACATTCGCACTGATCGGAACTTCCAATTAGCTTTTGGCCTGGTTTAGTTTCAAAAAGTTTCTCCAAAAAGTGCTACAGTAGCCATTACAGCGAAACTTGTGATACGTGCATAGAGCATTAAATATAGACGAAAAAAAAAACTAATTACACAGTTTGGTTGAAAATCGCGAGACGAACGTTTTGAGCCTAATTAGACCATGATTGAATACTAATTGCCAAATAAAAACGAAAGTGCTACAGTAGCCAAATTCCCAAATTTCGTCCAACTAAACAAGGCCTTTGTCTCAAACTCGAGACTTCGTGTTTTGGAAACGAAAGTGCTACATTCTTAATCGGAGCCTCCAATAGAAACTAACAGAATTAGCTCTCCATCACCATCACCTTTGACAATGTGGCATTTCCCCTCTGAGCATGTTGTAAGGAAAAGAGGTCATGTGTTATGTACTCATCAGAAATATCAGAAGCTAAAATTTCTACAGACACGGATGCTTGCAATCTCTAAACTGCTAGTATTACATATTACAGTTCAGTAATTCACCATCAACATTGACGCTGAAAATTAACAGTTCTGTCCCTACATGACATCACTGCAACTCAGTAATCACCATCACCTAAGGTTACAGTTTTTTTCTTCCCATTGTGGATTTTTTACACCCAGCAAGCATCAGATCGGACTCGCCTTCCCTGCAGAACATGCTCCCTAGTCTGCAAAGACCTTATCGTCGAGCTGGAAAGCCTTGGTGAAGAAGGCCGGCCAGCAGAGGTAGGTGGAGAGGATGCTGCTGAGGGCGGAGGCGCTCATGAGCATGTACGTGACGACGATCTGCAGTTGGATGGCCTCCAGCGGCGACACGCCGCCCATGATGAGCCCCGTCATGGTGCCCGGCAGCGTGATCAGCCCCACCGTCTTGGCGCTGTCGATGTCCGGAGACAGCGCGATCACCAGCGACCGCTTCACCTGCTGCAGCGTCGCCTGCCGCGGCGTCGCGCCCAGAGCCAGCGCCGTCTCCACCTGATTGATCGATGCAGACAACTGTGAGCAGCTTCTAACTTTCGTCATTCTGTCTTTGTCGTACTATTCATGGTGGTCTCAGTCAGAACTTTATAAAGAATTCGATAAGCAAGAACTAAAAAATTATGAGCACTACATGTGCTCTGTTTCTGATGTAACAACTTCTGACTTTCGTGCCATGTCCTTACAGAACCGAGAAGAATTTTTTTTTGAATGTCGAACCGAGAAGAATTGGACAAGCAAGGATGAGTATAAACAATTGAGCAGCAATGCAAAAGCGGTGAAGAGGTGACTGACTGACCAGGTTCCTCTGGATCTTGACGTCCTCCCGGAGCTTCTTCATGGTGACGCCGGTGACGGTCATGGCGTTCCCGACCATCATGCCGGCGACGGGGATGATGTAGCGCGGGGTGAAGGGGAAGACGCTGAGCAGGACTGGCAGGAGTACGGTGATGGCGGTGCCGACGAGGATGGAGACGCAGGCGATGTACTTCCCGCGGGGCACCTGCTTGGCGCGCTGGCCTGCCGTGTAGCCGGCGACCGTCACCTGCAAGAGAGCGTTGGTGAGCGAAACGATGGTGTCCTGAACCGAATTGGGAATCTGTAAAAATGGCATCTTTAGCTAGCTGCTGCCAGTCTGCCACAGCCATGCCACTCAGAGCACGCACGCGTCCTTGGAAATTGAATTCGGCTCTGATCGATCGGGAAGAGACGAAAGTGGAGGAAGCAGGGAGGAGTTGGATCGGAGACGGTGGATACCATACCATGAAGAGGTAGACGAGGAGGCTCCAGAGCGCATTCTTCTGGGTGAAGATGAACTGGAGCACGAAGCCGATGACGGAGAGCTGGAGGAAGGCGCGCGCGGTGGCGTAGAGCATCTCGCCCTCCAGCCCCAGGCGCTGCGAGAAGCTGAGCGCGACGGCCATGGCCACCACGGCCGTGGCCGCCACCGGCTTCAGCATGCCCAGCAGGAAGTCGCGCCAGAACCCCGGCGCGCCCGGGTCCACCTGCTTCGCCACCAGTTCCAGCAACGCCATGCCCGCGTGCCGCTCCATCACCGAGCGGCCCGCAGAAAGCAGCTGCTTTGTTGAGCAGAGCTTGCTGCCACGAGCCGCCGCGGGAGGAGGAGGACAGAAGGGGGAGGGCCCAAGTGAGGCAGGCGGCGGCTGAGGCTGGTGAGGTGCGGCGCCGTACGCCTGCTCTGTAGGCCTTCGTGTATGCAGATGATGAGGCTATTTTCATCGACCAGTAAAAGAGACGTTGAAGCTATCAAAACTATTCGTGTTCAGCTCCTTCTCAAGACTCCACATTAATTTTAAAAAAAAACTCAGTGCATCCTATCAGATGTGAGAATGTTATCTAGATCAAGTCCTATCACCCTTCACCGGTAAGGTGCCTTCCCATCTTCAAAAGGTCCATGTCCAACCTCTCATGGGACAAAGGTTACCAAAATAGAAAGGAGATAGCTAAACAAAGTGAGACGCCTCACTCTAGTCACTTAGGTCCTCTCCTTCATGCCAACCTACCACCTCACAGTGTTTCTCTTGGCGGCATAGGCTAGGAGGAACATTGATAAAATCAGAAGATCGTTCCTGTGAAAGGAGGAGGAGAATGCCAACGGTGGATACTGCCTGGTTAATTAGCCAACAGTTACCAAGCCCAAAGATCTTAGGGGGACTAAGCGTGCCTGACCTTGATAGATTTGGAAGAGCCATCCACTTACGATGCTTTGGCAAGAATGGGTGGAGAAATCCAGGGGCAGATCTGCAGCCCAGTCCCTAGTCGTTAGCCCAGTAACATTACATACACGATGTAATTTTCAGCCCAATAAGAAAGGCCCAACAGCAAACCTCAGGCAGTCAGGCCTCACCTCTCCTACTCGCATGTCCGTCTCCCTCGCACGAGCGCGAGGCGAGGTCGCGACTCGTGAGGAGCTAGCTTTCTGCTGGCCGCTGCTGTGCTGCAGCGGCTGGAGGCTAGCTAGGCCGCCCATCCCGTAGCGCACCAAGCTGCCCATCCGGCCATCCCGTCGTGGCGCCGCCCATCCCAGCATCCCTCTTGTGCCACGCAGGCCACAGGGCACCGTGCTGGCTGCCCCTGCCCTCCAACTCCACCTCCAGGTCACTGGCCCGGCGCTCGACGGCCCCTGCCCTCCAACTTCAGGCCTCTGGCCTTAGCCCTTGGCGGCCTGGCCGTTGACCGTCTGGCCCTGCCCCTGGTTAGTTTGTGTACTGAAATTCTTTTTGGATTCAATATTTCAATTGGATTGATTTGAAATTAGAAATATGGATGATGGATTTACAGAATCTCCATGATGAAGATGTCATGGATGTTGCAATCATATTTCACCCCTGCTTAGCGTGTTGGTCCAGATCAAGAGACAACTCAAGTCCCACCTCAATCTCCACCTTCAGCTCCAGAGCAAGAGACAACTCAAGCACCACCTCCTACCTTCAGCTCCAGAGCAAGAGACAACTCAAGCACACAACATTTCCATTAGTTTATCGCCTCATTGAGTTGGCCTTGATTTTACCGGTTGCAACTACCACAGTAGAAAGGGCCTTCTCAGATATGAAAATTATTAAGACTGACTTGTCAAATAAGGTGGGTGATGAATGGTTGAATCACCGGATGGTTTGTTATATTGTGCGAGATGTATTTGCAAGCATACCAGATGATGATGATATCTAACAACATTTTCAAGAATTGAAGTCACGTTTGAAGAAGTTACCTAAACTACCTAGTAGAACTTGTTATAATGGTATGTTACATTCGGATTACAAATGTATGTTCAATAATTATTCTTTTTATGACCTTTTCATTTATATTTTGATCTTATTTATATGCAGAGCTCGACAAGGAGATAGAAGATGCAACACCACCTCACTAGACACTAGGTATTTATTTTCATCTCGTCATGTTTATCGCACAACATTCGTATCTTCTTAGAGGCCCTAGTCTTGATTAAAAGCTGGATCCACCACTGGAGGAATCCAAGCCACGGCTCGACTCGGAGATTCCATGCAGTGTGGTTGATCACCTCCTTTTCAACTTCTCAATCAAAATAACGGTGGGGTTCACTACTACACAAACGAATATGCGCAGCGTTGCACTTTTGCACTCCGTGGCGGGCACCTATTTTTGCCCGCTGCGGTAAATCCCACGATTTACCACGGCGGACATTTTTTATTTACCGCAGCGGGCACTTTTGCCCGCCACGGTAAATCAATTTACCGTGGCGGGCATCTTAATATGTCCGCCACGGTAAATACCCTATTTACCGTGGCGGACATCGTAAGGTGTCCGCCACGGTAAATCGATTTACCGTGGCGGACATATTAAGATGCCCGCCACGGTAAATACTCTATTTACCGTGGCGGACATCGTAAGGTGTCCGCCACGGTAAATCGATTTACCGTGGCGGACATATTAAGATGCCCGCCACAGTAAATGTGGAGGCCCAATAGCCATCTCCAATATAAATCGAGGCCCTCGCACCATCGTCGCCGCCTCCCCCACTCTCTCTCTCAGATCCCCGCCTCCCCTACTCTCTCTCTCTCTCAGCTCTCCGCCTCCCCCACTCTCCCTCTGCCTCCCACTACTCTCCCTCGGTGCAGGCAGCGGCGCGCAGCGCAGCTCTCCTCCATAGCGCTGCCCCCTACAGCGGCGCGCGCGGGACGACGGCGACGGCTGCGCCCTCCTCCTCCCCCACGGATCCTCCATGAACGACGACGGCGCGAGGCTAGGGTTTCAAATCCAGTGAGTTCATCTCCCTCTTCCTCTCCATCTCCCTCTTCCTCTCTCCATCTCCCTCACTCCTCCCTCTTCCTCTCTCTAGATCCAGCGACAGCGACCTCTTCCTCCACGGATCCGGCGGCGGCGACCTCCTCCCCCACGGATCTGGCAGTTGCACCCTCCTCCTCCGTGGATCTGGCGGTGGAGCGACCGGATCCGACGGTGGATCTCCACCACGGCCACGACGCCGGGATCCACCACGACCACGACGCTGGGACCTCCACCACGGCGGGCGAGGACGCGTCGGCGCTGCGGGATCCGCGAGGAGGCATAGGGATCCACGAGGAGGCGTCGGCGTGGTCCCCTGCGAGCGACTGGCGAGGTGGTGGCGGCCGTGGGAAGCCCGGATCCGTCGCCGGTGGGCTCGCCAGTGGGCTCGAGAACGGGCTCGCCGACGGGCTCCTAGTTTTTTTGTTTTTTAAAAATGATTAACCGCAGCGGGCATCCTAACGTGCCCGCCGTGGTAAAAGTATATTTACCGCGGCGGGCACCTTACACCGCCCGCCGCGGTAAATCGATTAACCGCGGCGGGCAACGCCGCCCGCCGCGGTTAAGCCACGATTTACCGTGGCCTCTACGCCGCGGCGGACGGCTTTGCCCGCCGCGGAAAACCAAAAATGCCTGCCTCCAGTAAAGTTTGTGTAGTAGTGGTTGGCGCAAAGATTCGCTTCTGGCACCATAATTGGCTTGAAGAAGAAGCTCTAAGGTACCTAGCCCCAAACCTTTTTCGGCTTGTTTCGAGAAAGAACAGAATAGTACAATATGAACTCTCGAATAACAATTGGATGCGTTCGCTAAGGGGGAAATCACCTTCACTGTCCACATAGAGGAATTTGTCTCCCTATGGATACAGATTCAAGGCGTGCAACTGCAGTAGGGCATCTGGGACTCCATCACCTAGCGTTGGACACCGGATGGAGTTTATTCCACCCGTTCAGCTTACTGGATCCAATTCAAAGGCTCCTTTGGGTTGTTCTGTAGTGATCTAATTTGGAGAGCACAAGTAGAGAACAAATGTAAGATCTTTGCCTGGATACTAGTGCAAGACAAAATTCTTATGGCGAACAACCTACAAAAGAGGGGGGCGTGGCCACACAAAGAGCACTGCATGCTTTGCAATAGACCCTTAGAAACTGGCCTGCACCTGTGTTTATGTTGCCCATTTGTAAAGGTAGTTTGGGACCAAATCCTCTCTTGGGACAACTTCACTGAGTTGCAATCGCAGCCCCACGAAGACCTTGTTCATATCAGAGCATGGTGGGAAGTGACAGCAAGGAAAGTGCCCATGTTCAAACGTAGACGACTCAATGGAGTAGTGATCTACACTTTTTGAAACATTTGAAAAGAGAGAAATAGGAGAATCTACAACAGCGCCGCATAAATGGCGCCACAATTGGCTGCATCAATCAAGACATAGAGCAGAGAAAAAGAGCTTTCGCTTATGTTTAGCTGCAGTAGCCGCTGTTTTCCCTAGGGGAGAGTGTTTTCCCTCTTTTTCCTGCTCTGGGGTTTTTAAACCATTCTTACACTGTCTTTCTTTGCTTGTACATAAAGTCTATATCTTATTTGAAAGGCAAAGCTCCTACCATTGCGTTCAAAAAAATCCAAAGAGTTGGACCAGGAGATGCCTAAAGCTTGCCATCTGACGACCATGGCTGACCTGCATTGGAAAAATAGGGTGAAGGGAGATTTCTTCTATATTTTCCTGACACATCACATATATCCCTCCTCAAGCCTCTTTTTTCTTCTTTTTAGTATATTCCTAGTATTCAGTCTGTCGACTAGAAGTGGCCAACCAAAAAACTTTTTTTTGGGATACATTTGGACCTCTAGATCCACTGAAGAGGCTTAGGTGGGCTAACACTAGTAAACTGATGGAGGTAAAACTTCTTTGAGCTGTAAAGACTTGATCCCCAAATAAAGAAACAAACATCATGTCCCTCATCATCTGTCCTGATATTGTTCAGATCTTCCATTAACTCCTGCAATTCATTGTAGGCTTCTCTAGTGATGGGAATTCGAAACAAGTCAAGGAGATTATCAGTATTCCAAGCAATGGCTAGAGATATTTTTGTTTCTTGCAAATGGAAAGAGGTTTGGAAATTTGATAGAATATATCCCAAAAGGCAGAAGGTCTTCCCAAAGGCTCACAGAAGTACCCGACGATGGAATACATCTAGCAATGCCTCTATAACGGATGTTTACACACCAAATATCATTCCACCAAAAAGATCCCTTTTCATTGAGAAGAGGTCTGGGACTCCATTCTCATAGTATGAATTCCAAACAAGCTTGACCCACTGGATACTTTATTGTTATAGAACTTGTCCAATTGCTTTAAGAGGAGGGCGTCCTTCTGAAGACTTAAGTCGATGACACCAAGGCCACCTTTTTCTTTTGGATGCATGACAAGCCAGGCAGCAAGATTATATCCCTTACTAGTCCATTAAGGAATGTCATGATGTGGACAATTGATACAGTGTATGATCTTTTGCAACTCAGCTAGCCTTGGAGGCAGAAAGTCTCAGGTGGAGTTATACAAGTATGGCGTGCACCACAGGAAGGATGGACCAAATGCAATAGGGATGGAGCATGGTCAGGGAGCGACAGGGGCTGTCCTCCGAGGTCCCTCGAGGACCTTTGGCGAGGGCGGGTGCAGTGGTACCCCTATGGTCTGGATGCACTGACGATGGAGGTGTTGGCATGTTGGGATGGCATGGGGTTTGCTAGGGAGATGGAGTGCAGAGACTCCATCTTGAAACGGACAGCCAAAGAGCTGGTGATGCTATGGGAGGCGGGGCCAATCAAGGATTGTGTATTGTGCCGATCATCATGGAGATCCGTGAGCTTAGTCTGAGTTGCATTCTTTTACCCTGATGTACACTAGTAGGTCTTGTAATCGAGTTGCTCATACGGTAGCTAAACAAGTCTTAGATGACAATAGGTTGGGAGTGTGGCAGAATGCCCCAACTTGTATAGCACACCTGTCGACTGGTGATTGTAATCTTGATGTTTCATGATGATGAATGAAAGTCCTGAGTCAAAAAAAGAAAAGAAAAAAAGCATACCACTGGCCGTATCCCCAAGGATGACATAGGCCCAAGTGGCCGGACTCCAACGCGAGAAGCCTAGCACGAGCCACCCCCGATGACGCACAGTGGTTTCTTTGGACTTAAACTTCTAATTTGGGAACTTGTGATTTGAAAAGGCCTGATCCTAAGACATTGAGTTGTGTTGCACAGTCGAGGCTTTGATACAGTCAAAATTTCCCCTGAGGGGACCCGCCGGCGCCGCCAAGGGACTCCCCTCTGGGCTCCACTCCGGCCGTAGTCGCTGCCCCTCCGGCACGCGGTGGCGGCGGCCTGTGGCAGCCCCAAAAATAAGGGCAATCGTCGCAGCCTCTCCTCCCTCCCTCCTATCTCTCCTACACAACCCCTGCTCCACACCTTCTTCTCTGGTGTCCTGGTTGCCTGGAGGGGCGGATCTAGGCCCCCGAGGCCGGATCCGTTGTTAGCCGCAGCCTCGTGGCCGTGTTGTGCCTTGTGCGCTCGGGTTTGGCGCCTAGCGAGGCCCTGGACTCCAGTAGCCTGGCCGAGGTGGAGGCCGGCCGGATCTGGCCATGGCACGCGGGGATCTCGGTTGCTGGGGCCTATCGGTGCCATAGCCTCCCACTGCCTAGCCACGACGGTGGCCACCAATCTCTGGCCTCCCAGCCAGCCGGTAGTGGCTAGAGTCATGGCTGGGCTCACCTTGCTAGCGGCTGTGGCCTCCCTTACGTGGGCCAAGGTGATGGCCGGCCTCTGCCGGGTGTCCGCCTAGATCTAGCCTTTGCGCGCGGGGATCTGAATTCTCCGAAGGCAGCCTGTGCATCTGTGTTCTTCGGGGGCTGCGGTCAGCCGGACGACAGCTGCGGCCTACTGGGGCCGTGGCTTCCTCCGCCAGCCGGGCGGTGGTGGCCAGTGCAGGGGCCCGGCTCCCCCTGCTGGTGGCGGGGGCCGACTGTGGCCAGCTCATGTGTCTATTGTTGCCTGGCAGCAAGGCCCGTCTAGGCCTCGGAGGCTGGATCTGGCGGCACGCAACGGGCCCAAGGTTGAACCTATAGTGGCGCCCCACTCTTCGTGCGGCTGGATCCTAGCCTCAAGGTGCCTCACCTCGTTCAACGTGGCTGTTGTGGTCGTGTGGAGTCTGTTGCGATCATGGCACCCGCACTGGTGGCTTTAGCTCTTTGCCGGTGCTGCGGGTGCCGTGTTGAAATGACGACCCTCTATGAATGTACAGTCTCTGGGTGAAAACCACGCCTGGTTCCTCTGAGCCGGCGGCGGTGACGCAGCCTGCGCCATCTACCTCCTTGGGCCGTCACCGAAGTCTCTATTCGTCGGGGGCAGGATGGGGATGAAAGTTCTACCCGTGTGCTCTACCAGCGTTGTTGGCGTATGCAGATGTCAATATCCTTCCTGAAGGCATCGTTGGCGCACTTCCACTGCCCTTCTCCCGCTTCTCTCGCCGGAGTTGCCCCTTCCTGTTATGTGTCTGTGTGTGCTTCAAGCCTGAAGGGTCCTAATTAGCTAGAGGGGGTGAATAGCCTAATTTAAAATCTACAAAGCACTAGAGCAAATGATTAGTATGACAAAAGGCGTAATGCAATTTTGCTCTAGCTCTATAAGGGTTGCAAGCCACCTATCCCAACAATTCTAGTTACTATGATCACTAAGCACACACAAGAACTAAGTTGCTACTCACTAAGAGCTCTCAAACTCTCTACACTAAAGAGCTCCACTAGATGAACTTAAACTACAAAGTAAGCTCTCAATTCTAATTACACTAAAGAGCTTGCTACAACTAGTGTAAATGAGATTGTAGTGTGATTATACCGCCGTGTGGAGGAGATGAACCAATCAATCAATCAACACAATATGAATACTAGGAAAAATCCAATGGCAAGAGATAAGTGCTTTTTCTCCTGATGCTCACGTGCTTGCCGGCACGCTAATCCCCGTTGTGTTGACAAACACTTGGTGGTTCGGCGGCTAAGAGATGTTGCACGAATATCGTCCACACGTTGGACACCGTAAGAACCGACCCACAAGTGAGGTAACTCAATGACACGAGCAGTTTACTAAAGCTACCTTGCGGCGCTTCGCCGAGGAAGGTACAAGACCCCTCACAAGATCACCGAAGCCAGCCACAAACAGTCACCAACATGTGCCGAACCTCCACCGCTGCTCCAAGTTGTCTAGGTGGCGGCAACCACCAAGAGTAATAAGAAATCCGCAGCCACAACGATCCCCAAGTGCCACTAGATGCAATCACTCAAGCAAATGCACTAGGAATCACTCACAATCTCACTATGATGATGAATCAATGATGGAGATGAGTAGGAGGTGTTTTCTTAGGGTCACAAGGATGTCAAGAATGTCAAAAGTCCAAAAGAGATACCTTAGAGCCAGCCAAACACTATTTATATAGCCCCTCCAAAGAATAGAGCCATTGGATCACTCGCTGGGCTCAGCTCGCACTGACCGGACGCGCCAGTCAGGCTGACCAGACGCACAAGCGTCAGCGTCCGATCCATGGATCTCTGCCACGTGTCATCTATTTAAATTTCGTTCGTTCGATTCCAATGGTCACTTAACATTTAACGCGCAGTCAAAGCAATGACCGGACGCGCTACTCAGAAGCACCTGACGCTAAGCCGCCCAGAATCCGTTTGTTTCCAGAGAGGATCCACAGCGCGAAAATACCAACCGAACGCGTCAGGTCAACGCTGACCTGACGCGCCCCAGCGTCCGGTCATCGCCTTGTTCTTCACTGCACTCCCGCGACGCTGATGCCAGTGTACGCCAGCGGCCAACTAATGTTGTTCCTGCGCGTCAGATCCCCTACGTCCTGCCCCAGCATCCGGTTGAGCTCCTCGCTTTCTGTTAGCCGCGCGCCGCCTCCAACAACTGACCTAACGCGCAGCCAGCGTCCGATCAGGACCTGCTCAGCGTTCGGTCGCGACTTCGCACTCTCGGCCAACTGAGCCGCGCCGCGCTATAATTGATCGGACGCGGCCAGCCAGCGTCCGGTCGCTGTTGTCTTCTCCTTTTTCTTTTTCTAAGTCCGCAACGACTTCTCCCTTGATTCCAACTTGCTAACCACAAAGTGTAGAACTTGTGTGCATGTGTGTTAGCATTTTTCAAAGCATTTTACAAGGGGTCGATGTTAGCTCACACTAGGTCATAATGCATATGCTCATATGAATTCACCTAGTGATACTTGATAACCGTTTTAACCGATAATTTTCTCTCTTAATAGTACGACTATCGATCCTAAATCACTCACACCTTTTATGGTGTCTTGAGTGCAAAACAAGAATGACCCTATCACATATACCTTTGGCTTGAGCCCATTCTTGTTTTTCTCTTTCTTCTTTTCCAAATAATGAGCACTTGATCATCTATGTCTATCATCACCTCCATGCACCATCTTCTAGCTTCACCACTTGGAATGTACCAACCTTACCTAATTCACACACTTAGCATAAAGGTTAGTACTTGGTTTCATCAATTATCCAAAATCAAACTAGGGCTTTCAAAGCTCATCTTCGAAATGGTCTGTCCAGCATGCTTGGTGTTGATGATGTTTTGTCGTCGTGGCTGTTCGGCGGATACTTTGCCGCCGATGTCGCTTTGAAAGCCCCCCTCAAGCCAGCAGCTTAGGGCATGATGGCCCCCCTATTGCGGATACTTTATCGCATTCACTCTAGCGGATACTTTGTCGTCGTGTTCCTCAGTCAGATACTTCGCCTCCCTAGTCTCGTCGCTTCTCGTTGGATTCTTTGCCACCCTGGCTTCATCTTTGTTGCTGGCACCCTTGCATTGATGTATTTTTACTTTGTAGGTATAGTTGGTTAGGTTTAAGGTGTGTGGTGGAGGGCCTCTCCTTGATGCCTTTTTTCTATTATGCTGTCATCTAGGTTCTGAACCACTTCCTCTGTGGTTATGTAATCGGCACTATAGGTCCTCCCGTAGCTGCGTTGTGTAAACTGTTCTTTCAGCTCTCTCTCTTAATGAAATACACGTGAAGTCCCGGTCACGAAAAAAAGATATTGAGTTTTGGAGATCTCAGACATTCGGACTGATCAGAACTTCCAATTAGCTTTTGTCTCAAACCCGAGACTTAGGACATATTTGAATCCGTTAGCACAAAAAAATAGTAGCTCAAATTAGTACTAGTGGATCCAAATAGACCTACTAATTATTAGCTGGAGGGTTGCTAACTATTAGTTCTGTTAGCAGGTTTGGAAAACACACCTTCGACTCACTATCCAACCACCAGGTTATTCCAAACAACCATCTTCTAAAAATTAGCACCTATTAGCTATTAGCTAGCTAATTTTTTATGCTAATGGATCCAAACGTGCCTTCAGCTCTCCATCACCACCTCCTTTATATCCACAACAGTTGGCAATATGGCATTTCCTCTTGAGCATGTTGTAAGGAAAAGAGGTCACAATTGGCAATGTAGCATTTCCTCTTGAGCATGTTTTGAGCATGTTGTAAGAAAAAGAGGCCATGTGTAGTACTCATCAGAAATAACAGAAGCTAAAATTTCTACGGACACGGACGCTTTCGCAATCTCTAAACTGCTAGTATTGCAGTTCAGTAATTCATCATCAACATTGACGCTGAAAGTCACCATCAACATCACTGCAAACTCAGTAAATTCAGCATCACCCAAAGCCCAAAGTTACAGCATCTGCTTCCCCGCAGAACATCCTACCTTACCTAGTCCGCAAAGACCTTGTCGTCCAGCTGGAAGGCCTTGGTGAAGAAGGCCGGCCAGCAGAGGTAGGTGGAGAGGATGCTGCTGACGGTGGAGGCGCCCATGAGCATGTTCATGACGACGATCTGCAGCTGGATGGCCTCCAGCGGCGACGCGCCGCCCATGATTAGCCCTGTCATGGCGCCCGGCAGCGCGATCAGCCCCACCGTCTTGGCGTTGTCGATCACGGGGGACAGCGCGATCACCAGCGACCGCTTCACCTGCTGCAGCGTCGCCTGCCGTGGCGTCGCGCCCAGAGCCAGCGCCGTCTCCACCTGATTGATTGATGCAGAAAACTATGAGCAGCTTGCTTGTTGCACCATTCTTGGCGGTCTCAGTCAGAACTTTGAAGAATTCGACAAGCAAGAACTAAAAAAAATATGAGCACTATGTGGTAACAGCTTCTGGCTTTCGTGTCGTGTCCACTGGCGGAGCCAGGGGGGGGCTAAAAAAAAAAAAATAGTAGTATGACTTAATATTTTTTATTTATATTAAAAGAGAGATTATATAAAATTCTTGTCATATATACCTATTAATATCTTCTAGATAATATAATCATATAAAACATAACTAGATAATAAAATTATCGCAATGAAAAAGACCGAGCTGACCCCCTAAGTATAATTCCTAACGGCCGACCCCCCTAAGTATAAATCCTGGCTTCGCCACTAGTCGTGTCCTTGCGGAACCAAGTAGAAATCGACAAGGAGAGTATAAACAATTGAGCAGCCAACGTAGGTCAGAAGAGCTGAGGTGACTGACCAGGTTCCTCTGGATCTTGACGTCCTCCCTGAGCTTCTTCATGGTGACGCCGGTGACGGTCATGGCGTTGCCGACCATCATGCCGGCGACGGGGATGATGTAGCGCGGGATGAAGGGGAAGACGTTGAGCAGGACGAGGAGGAACATGGTGATGGCGGTGCCAACGAGGATGGAGACGCAGGCGATGTACTTCCCGCGGGGCACCTGCTTGGCGCGCTGGCCCGCCGTGTAGCCAGCCACCGTCACCTGCAAGAGAGGATTGGAGTGGAGAATTTATAAAAATGGCATCTTTAGCTGCCGCTGCTGCCACCGCTATGCCACTCAGAGCACGCACGCGTCCTTGGAAATCGAATTCGGCTCTGATCGATCGGGAAGAGACAAGTGGAGGAAGCAGAGAGGAGGTGGATACCATACCATGAAGAGGTAGGCGAGGAGGATCCAGAGCGCGTTCTTCTGGGTGAAGATGAACTGGAGGACGAATCCGATGACGGAGAGCTGGAGGAAGGCGCGCGCGATGGCGTAGAGCATCTCGCCCTCGAGGCCCAGGCGCTGCGAGAAGCTGAGCGCGACGGCCATGGCCACCACGGCCGTGGCCGCCAGCGGCTTGAGCATGCCCAGCAGGAAGTCGCGCCAGAACCCCGGCGCGCCCGGGTCCACCTGCTTCGCCACCAGGTCCAGGAACGCCATGCCCGCGTGCCGCGGATCCATCACCGACGGACCGGCCCGCAGAAAGCAGCTAGCTGCTTTGTTGAGCAGAGCTTGTTGCTGCCCCCTCCTCGTGTCCTCTGTGGAGCTAGCGCCACGAGCCGCCGCAGGAGGAGGAGGGGGAGCGCGGGGGCGGCCTTGAGGAGGAGGAGCAAGGGGAGGGGAAGGGCCCAAGTGAGGCAGGAGGGCCGTACGCCTGCTCTGTACCTGTCCTGGGCTCTACGCGGGGGAGGCTGCCAGGGTGGGGGATCCCGAGAGGCAGGTACGTACGGCGGTGGATGTCCGCGGAGGGCCCACAGGGCGGTGACTTATCGATGATCACGGGTCCAGGGGCGGCGGTCGGGTCAACTCGATTCCGACTTGGCGTCGCCGGCGTCCGGCGACGGTCCGGAACAGACACGTGCCACCACGTGTTCACTGTCCAGTTAGCACGAATCCATTCAATGATTTTCATTCATGGAGATTAATGAAAAGAAATGGCGCTCACACTCATACTCAGGCAGGCCAAAAGGAGGCCATCACAGAGAAAGGAAAAAAAAAAAGATGATGCTGAGATGACTAGGTGCCACCACATGTGTTGGGCTACCCAACTTTCCTATAGCACCAGTCGGGCTCAGTTTCAAAAGGTTTGGTAACCATGACTAATCATTAGTCACTCATGTAAAGTTTCAGTACTAGACCATTAAAACTGTTTGACAAAGAAATAAGCTAATTTTACTTTCACATCTTAACTAGCACTAGTAAGAATAGGCCTGAACCACCTCCCAACTGGTTGTAACATCTAGTAAACTAACAGCAACTAGTCCTAGTTTATCAAGGAAAAAAAGCCCTTGGACACCAATCAAATGTTCATGTACACAAACCTCAAGACACAGGTAAGGACCCTTTTTTCAGATACGGGTGGAGTACTTACTTTCAGTTTCAGGAACTTAGGTTCCCTCTTGTTTTTTCTTCTCTCAAACGAGCCTTCACCCAGCTCGTGTTTCATTAAGATAAGAAGGGAAACTTAGGTTCCATCTAGTTGCCATCATATTTTTCAATTGCCACAATGGCAGGTTGAACGTGCCGACACAAATCCAGGCTCAGGGACTCCTTTTTTAAATAAATAAAAAACATTATTACCAGCCATCATCAGATCATGATGCGGTCATGAAAAGGGCCTCCCCAGTTAAGCCAAAAGAATCATGACACTTTCATACACCAAAATCCAGGTCGTAGCTTTCAGCTCAAAATTTGTAATGCCATCTAGACAGATTCAATCCGGGGCAAGAGTACGCCGCAGTTACAGTATGCCATCTTCCCCTTTTTTTAGAGGCAAAAATGTAGACAAAAGGTACTATCCGAGGTGGTATGCCTCAAACAATCCGAATGCTCTTGCAACTATTAGCTTCCTAAACCGGTGGTTTCTACACATAAAGATGGTGGAGCGCAGACTGCGGGTCAATGCTATTCATTATCCTTGTTCTTGCCGTTGCCCTGCTTCTTGTACGATTCTTCAAACTCCTTGGCCTTGCCCATCAGAGTCCACATGAGCTTCTTTATGTTTGGGACTTCGTAGTTCTGGGCAATGTAGATGCCACAGCCGGTGCCGATCAACAGTGAGAAACTGCTTTTCAGGAACCCCATCGGAACCGAGCTGCAGGGGAAACAAGAAAACCAATATAGTGAGCAACAGCGACATGATGAACCCCACTAACTTGATTAATCAATACAACATGTAGCTCTCAGAATAGCTACATTCGGGGTCAAATGCTGTGTGCGCGTAATCAATTTGCAAACTTATATTGCACATGTGCTGACATTGTGAGCTTCATCGGTACAATAATTTCAGAACAAACACCATGGCAAGTGGAACCACTGATACAAGTCACAAATTTTGTAGCAACCCAATCTTTCTTAGTCTGTGCACTTATTATTGACGATTTGCAAGCAGTTAAGAGTAGGAAATCAGCAAGGACCCCCTCACCCCCAGTTACCATAGTTATGCACACACTAACATAAACCATCTTGGAAATAACAGTGAAATGAATCAAACATGAGTTAAATTGTCAGAAATTGATCGCTCTTGTTATCTATCATATTAAATTCCTGAGTAAACTAAACTGCTCATCCTAGCTATAAAGGCTAGATACATAAACAGATAATCTTAGCAGCAAATATATTGATCTGACAGCATGGACACAAAAACAGTGGGCCATACAAGCTCAAATGGTAAGCAAGCAGCCACATGTTTCAAGCATATGCATG
Source organism: Miscanthus floridulus (assembly GCF_019320115.1). Lineage (NCBI taxonomy): Eukaryota > Viridiplantae > Streptophyta > Magnoliopsida > Poales > Poaceae > Miscanthus > Miscanthus floridulus. The sequence continues at coordinate 16,109,767 of NC_089595.1, forward strand.
AGAATTCATGAAAAAGCCCATCCAAATTCCACATGCATATCGGATGCCATATTCAGTATCACATCTCAACTTCTGCCTTATAACTGGCCAGGGACAAAACAATGCAAAAAGAGTGACAGGAGGCATTCAAATTAAATCAATGCCCCAACCTACCTTTGGTGTGCTAAAAACTCCATGAGAAACAGGGTAAATTACCCCTTCTCCAGTGATATATAGCTTTCCATTTGCATTAAGCCAATGAAAAATTACCATGCAGATAAACCGCACGAGGTTCAAATATACACATAATAAAATTGACTTCATTAACCTGAGGCCTGAATGTGGCACAAACTACTGCTAGTGGCACAAATTTTCAATGTTGGCTCCAGCTCCAGGCCTACACATCTATTCCTTACAGTGAAGCATGAGCAGAAATAACAGAAACATTCAGGCATCCATGAACACCAGTTTAACTAGGCTCTCAATATGTTCCAGCTGTCAACCAGATGTACGTACACCAAACAGCACGGACAACGCAGACACAAAACAGCGGGCTGACATGCTCAAATGTTTGCAGCCACATGTTTCAAGCATATATACATGAGAAATCACAAAAATGCCCATCAAAATTGCTCATGCAAATCGGATCAATCATCACATTCAGTATCACATCTCAACTTTTGCCTTACCCTTATAGCTGACCAGGGACAAAACAATGCAAAACAAAGTAACAGGAAGCAACCAGACTAAACCAATACCCCATCCAGGCATCCGTGAACACCGGTTTAACTAGGCTCTCAATATGTTCCAGATGCCAACCAGATGTACGTACACCAAACAGCATGGACAACGCAGACACAAAACAGCGGGCCATTACATGCTCAAATGTTTGCAGCCACACGTTTCAAGCATATATATACATGTTAAAAACTCCATGAGAAACAGGATAAATTACCCCTTCTTCATTGATATATAGCTTTCTATTTGCAGTAAGACAACTGAAAAACTAACACGCAAATAAACCGCACGAGGTTCAGAGATACACACAATCAAATTGACTTCATTAACCTGAGCACTGAATGTGTCACAAAAACTACCGCTAGTGTCTCGAATTTTCAATGTTGGATCCAGTTCCAGGTCTACACATCTACTCCTCACGGTGAAGCGTGCGCAGAAATAACAGAAACATTCAGGCACCCACGAACACCAGTTTAACTAGGCTCAGGCGGCCTCAGACCCCACATGATTTTGAACTAGAAGAAACATATGTGAATCAATCAGGAATCTAGCAAATTCCAACCTGCGTCAAGCGATAGGCTGTTCCCAATTCCCATCCCCGACCGAGCAAGCAAAGTCCCTCTCCGAACAACTATTAAACCTCGCCCGGATTCAAGGAGGGCAGCGCCACGAGAAGAGCGGAGCGGCGAGAGTTACCTGAGGTGGGGGAGCAGAGGAAGAAGCCGTGCGCCCTGGCGTGCGGCGGAAGCGAGGCGGAGGGAGGGATCCGGCGATCGGCGAGGGGGGTGGAGCGGATTTGCGAGCAGTTTTTTTTTTTTTTTTTAGCCTCCGCCCCACGGCAATTGATGCCTTGTTTTGATACCAATCGGAGTGGAGGACTCCTCTACGACTCGCTTCCATGGGCTGGGCTGAAACTGGATTTGGGCTGGATTTGCTCGCCTCGGATCGGCCACGACGAGTTGCGTTGAGTGGGTCGACTCGACTCGTGGGCTTACTTGTTCTTTGTTTCTGTTTTTCTAACACGTACTACTACATCGTCTTTTTTCCTCTGTTTTTCCTTTCTTATATGAAAATAACAGTTCTGGTTTCCATGTGCGTAAAGAAAAGAAGACAAAACTGTACATTTATTTAGAGAACTCCACCTTTTTTTTGGCTGTTCCTTGTAAACAATATTTGTAATATATGCTCCGTAGTCTGCAGTATACTAAAGGACTAACTAACAAAAGATTACGTGGCAATTTTACTATTACAATCCTACTAAGATATACTAAGAGTACAGTTTCTAATAAGCACTACATTATCAAGAAACAACGAGGACAGGCCACGTACAGTACATCCCTGCCAGACAATGGAACATGAAACATGTAACCGTGCTCCCGTGCATATATGTGTAGCACGTACATGAGAACATGCAACGATGCGCAGGCAGGCACGTACATGTACGCTAGTAGAGATACGACCTTTGATCCACTTTGAAATTTAGCTGTAGTTTCGGTATTTTTCGCGCCCAGGACTAGAGAAACTTTTAGTCCCAGTTGGTAGCTCCAACCGGGACTAAAGGTCCCTGCCCAACGGCTACTACGCCAGGCTTTTGCTGAAGGGGACCTTTAGTCCCGGTTAAAGCTACCAAGCGGGACTAAAGATTCATTTTTACTCCCGGTTTGTACCTCCAACCGGGAGTAAAAGTCTACTCTCGGCTGGAGGCTCCGACCAGGACTAGAAAGGGACATTTAGTCCCGGTTTCTGTCTACAATCGGGACTAAAGGTCCCCTCTTATATACCCCTTATTCCTCCCCGAACCCGAGCCACTTCAAGCTCAGTGTTCTTGCTTCATCGTCGGCCTCTCTTCTTCCTCATCACCGGTGATCACAAGATTTCTTCCATCCCTCCATCGATTCTTCGGTTCTAAAGGTTACCAACTTTATACTCTCATGTTTCATCAGTACCTTATTTCATTTTGTGGACTAGATATATGTGGTTTTTTTATGGTAGATTTTTTTTTATTTTTAAGCCATTTAAGCTTAAAATCATTTTAAAGTTTGCATATTTGGATGAAGGAAGGTTAAAGTAGTTATTCAAAACTAGTATTGAGCTTTTATTTCTAGCATGCATAGCACACTTCATGCTTTAGAGATATAGAGAATTTTAGAGTTTTTTTAATTTTATTTGTTTATAAAATAAGAAATTTATATTATATTAAAAATGAGTATAGAGAGTCGATGGCAACTGCTTCCGGGTCCTCGGCCTCTCATCGGATTACAAAGCGACTAAGGCCGGACCTTCCTCTCATTGCATGCGGCAAGTGCGAGGAGAAGATTGTGATGGAGTACCGGATGACGAAGGAGTATTCCAACAAGGGCCGTATCTTCTACAAGTGTTCGATCACAATGTGAGTTATTTTGTCGCATTTGATGATTATGGTTAATTTATACTTATTTTCATAATGATTGTGATTAAAATTCTAATTTTTTGTTTTAATTTCAGTGGGATGGTATTGGATGTTCAGGCTGGTACTGGGAGGAAGAATATGTTGAACACGTGCAAAACTCTCTTGCAAAGGCGGTTACGGCGGCTGATGAGGCAGTGATCCTGCGGAAGAAGCCTATAGATGTTGAACAAACGCATGATATGTCTGTTTTAGTTGGCATTGGTCGCGAAATCCTTATGCTGCTGAAGTGCATTTTAGCTTTAGTTTTTTAGTGATAGTTGGGATTGTTTACATTGTAGCGAGACTTTCATAAATTAATACCTTGTGTGGTGACATGCATGTCGTATAATTAACTAATTATGTTCTAGATTTTAATATGGTACGTATGTCATGTAATGCAGATGAGACGACATTGGATGTACAATGCTGATCACCGCTCCCAAGAGTTCATGGAGGGCGTGCATTCTTTCTTACATGTGGCCGAGGTAAACAAACGCGATGGTTTCATGCGCTGCCCATGTGTCATATGTAAGAATTTGAAGGAATATGCTAGCTCAAGGAGTCTTCATTCACACTTGTTGAACTCGGATTTCATGCCAAACTATATTTGTTGGACGAAGCATGGAGAAACTAGGGTTGTAATGGAAGAAGGTGAAGAAGAACAATGGGACGATGATGACATTATTGCTGAATATGGGGCCTTCAATGATACTGCAATGGGAGAAGCTGAAGAAGAGGTAGGGGGCAGAAGATGAGCCCGCTGATGATCTTGGTCAAGCCATTCATGACGCACAAAGAGAATGCGAAAGTGAAAAGGAGAAGATCAAGTTCGAGCGCATGCTAGAGGATCACAAGAAATTGCTATACCCAACTTGTGATGCGGGGCAGAAAAAGTTGGGTACCACACTGGAATTGCTACAATGGAAGGCAAAGAATGGTGTATCTGATAAGGGATTTGAGGAGTTACTGAAAATCCAAAAGAAGATGCTTCCAAAGGATAACGAATTACCCATCACTACATATGAAGCAAAACAGGTAGTCTGCCCTTTGGGATTAGAAATCTAGAAGATACATGCATGTCCTAATGACTGCATCCTCTATCGTGGCGAGGAGTACGAGAAGTTAGATACATGCCTGGTATGTCATGCATCGCGGTATAAGATCAGGCGAGATGACCCTGGTGATGTTGAGGGCGAATGTCCCATGAAGAAAATCCATGCCAAGATTATTTGGTATGCTCCTATAATACCACGCTTAAAACATCTGCTTAGAAACAAAGACCATGCAAAGTTGTTGCGATGGCACAAAAAAGACCATAAGGTAGATAATATGTTGAGACACCCTACTGATGGGTCTCAGTAAAGAGCAATCGATAGAGAATTCCTAGAGTTTGCAAATGACGCAAAAAACTTAAGGTTTGCTTTAAGTACGGATGGTATGAATCCTTTCAGGGAGCAGAGTAGTAGTCATAGCACTTGGCCTGTTACTCTATGTATCTACAACCTTCCTCCCTGGTTATGCATGAAGCGTAAGTTTATTATGATACCAATGCTCATCCAAGGCCCAAGGCAACCTAGCAATGATATCGATGTGTACCTGAGGCCACTAGTTGAAGAACTTCTACTTTTGTGGAATAGACCAGGTGTACGTGTGTGGGATGAGCACAAACAGGAGCACTTTGACCTGCGAGCATTGATGTTTGTAACAATCAATGATTGGCCTGCTCTAAGTAATCTTTTAGGACAATCAAACAAGGGATATAATGCGTGCACGCACTGTTTCGATGACATTAAAGGTATATTCTTAAAAAATATTGAAAGGTCGTGTACCTTGGCCATCGTCAATTTCTTCCTGTGAATTACCCCCTAAGAAAGAAAGGCAAGCATTTTAAAGGTAAGGCAGACCACCAGACCAAGCCGAGCAACTGAACTGGTGAGGATGTACTCAATATGGTCAAGAATGTGAAAGTAGTATTTGGAAAGGCACATGGCAGTGAACTTGTTCCGAACGACGCCAACGATCACGCACCCATGTGGAATAAGAAGTCCATATTTTGGGAGCTATCCTATTAGCAAGTCCTAGAGGTCTGTAGTGCGATCGACGTGATGCACCTGACGAAGAATCTTTGTGTGAACCTGCTAGGCTTCATGGGTGTGTATAGGAAGCCTAAGGACACACTTGAAGTATAACAGGACCTATGGTGTTTGAAAGAACGAGACAACCTGCATCCAGAGAAGACAAATGATGGATGCCATTACTTAAGTCCTACCAGCTACACTCTTAGCAAAGAAGAGAAGGAAAGCATGTTTGAATGCCTAGCAAGCATGAAGGTACAATCTGGATTCTCCTCGAATATAAAGGGTATAATAAATGTGCTAGAGAGGAAATTTCTAAACTTAAAGTCCTATGACTGCCACGTGCTCATGACACAATTGCTTCTCATTGTATTAAGAGGAATTCTACCTCCAAATATATATCTAGCCACCGTGAAGCTATGTGCATTCCTAAATGCAATTTCTCAAAAGGCAATCTATCCAATGGATCTAGCTAAACTATAGAATGATGTGGTTCAATGTCTTGTCAGCTTTGAGTTGGTGTTCCCTCCTTCCTTCTTTAATATCATGACACACCTCCTAGTTCACCTGGTTAAGGAGATTAATATTCTCGGTCCTGTGTTCCTGCACAACATGTTTCCCTTTGAGAGGTTCATGGGAGTCCTAAAGAAATATGTTCACAACCGTGCTCAACTAGAAGGAAGCATCGCCAAGGGCTGTGGAACAGAGGAGGTCATTAAGTTTTGTGTTGACTTTATTACCGACCTTGACCTGATTGGTGTTCCTGAATTATGACACGAGGGGAGACTAAGTGAAAAGGGGACACTAGGGAAGAAACTATATATTGGTATGCAGGACAATTATTTTAATAAAGCACACTACACAGTTCTGCAAAACTCCTCTTTGGTGGATCTGTATATCGAGACACATAAAGAGTTGCTCCGATCCGAGTTTCAAGGGAAGTCTGAAGCTTGGATTACGCGTCAGCACATGAAAACTTTCAGCGACTGGTTGCGAAAAGAATGTTAGGGTGATGAGAGTATTGATGAGCAACTTTATTTGTTGGCTAGGCAGCCATCCTGGCATATCCTCACATACAAAGGGTATGAGATAAATGGAAATACATTTTACACAGTAGCCCAAGATAAAAGGAGCATCAACCAAAACTGTGGTGTCCGCATAGATGCCACCGACCCTAATGGAAATAAGCAAACATATTATGGCCGCATAGAGGAGATATGGGAACTAAATTATACACCTACTTTTAAGGTACCTTTGTTCAAGTGCCAATGGGTAAAGGCGACTAGAGGCGGGGTAGCAATCGACAACCAGTATGGAATGACAACCGTAGACCTCAACAATATTGGGTATAAAGACGAACCATTCGTCCTTGCCAAGGATGTGAATCAGGTGTTTTATGTCAAGGACATGGCTACAAAACTGAAGAGAGGGAAAAACAACAATGACCCAATCAATGAGCCAAAGCGCCACATAGTTCTTTCAGGGAGAAGAAACATCGTTGGAATTGAAGACAAGTCAGACATATCAGAAGATTATGAAAAGGATGACCGAATTCCACCCTTCACAGTGAACAAAGACCCAAGCATCTAGCTAAATGATGAGGACACTCCATGGTTACGGCGCAATCATAACCAAGGGATATATGTTAAGAAGTTCACTACTGTGCCCGCTTGATATATATAGTGATGTATTAGACTTATTATGTAATAATTGTGACTTCAAATTTTTTTGTCATGTTTTCATATTTTCTACGGTTTAAATGAATTTTCCAGCTAGACGGTGGATTTCCCGTGGAGAATGTGTGATGAAAAACCAAATGATGAACGTTAATAAGATGTGAAAACTAATTTCCTGTCGAAAACAATAGTTTTAATGATTTTAATTAAGTAGTATATTTTTGCATGGTGTAAATTGTAATTATTATTTACACTATATCAAATATTTATACAGTAAAATAAAAGAGTTTAGTTTACAAATTTTTGTTGCGTATAATAATGCAAAACCAAGTCTAAGAATTTTTTTATAATTTTTTTGGATAATATTTTATTTATTAGGCAATTAATAACTCTCTGCATATTTATATAAAAGAAATATATAAAAAAGGAAAAACTTATGGTAATTGGAGAAAGCCAACTGCAGCTCCCCCTTTACACCCGGGTGGATCAACCACCCGGGACTAAAGGTGGAGCTTTTGTCCCGGGTGTATCCACTAGCCAAGACAGATCCCCCTTTATTCCCGGGTGGATCAACCACCCAGGACTAAAGGTAGAGCTACAGTTTTTGTGGCCCGCCTAAATGCCCTTTACTCCTAGGTCGTGGATACACTCGGGACTAAAGCTCAGACCTTTAGTCCCGGTTCTAATAATAGCCCAGGACTAAAGAGTCTTTAGTCCCAGTTGGTAGCTCTAACCGGGACTAAAGGTATCCCTTTATAAACCACGCCCTAGTTCTCTTCCTCTCTGTCTCTGCCACGCCGTCGCCTCATCTTCTCCACCAGATCGATCCAGCAGTGCCACCACGACCACCCTAGCCTCGCCTCATCAGCGCGCCTCTTCTCTGGCCGGCCAGCACGCCTCGCTTGTCCTCGCTAGAGCACGCACCGTCCTCATCCCCGGCCCCCACCTCGCTCGTGCTCACCGGAGCGCGCCGAGCCTTCCCCGCACTGCCTCACCGGAGCTCGCCCGAGCCTTCCCTGCACACGCTGCCTCACCGGAGGGCGACCGAGCCTTCCCCGCGCTGCCTCACCAGAGCTCGCCCGAGCCTTCCCCACATGCGCTGCCTCACCGGAGCGCGGCCGAGCCTTGTATGTGCTTCCTTTATTCGGATGTGCTGCATACCGAACCAAGGAAAGATTTTATGTTGTAATTAATTTCTCTTGTATGTGCCTGTCAGTAGCATTGTATGTTTGAGTTTCTGTAACACTTGAAAACGCGACGTGCGGGACGGCGGAGAACTCGTGCTGCTGACTCCACGCGGCTGCGGTGCCCAGCGGTGCGGCTCATTTCCATCGAGAGCACCAGGCAGGCGTCAGTCGTCGTTCAGCTCTGTCGGTCATGGTTTTGCAGCTGCATTGCTGTCTTGTGCACTTCGTTCATAGAATTGGAGCCCGAACAGCCGGCCTGATAGTTTTCATTGCATTGCTACGGTCCGGGGTGCAATGCAACGCAATGACAATTGACAATGCATTGCTAGGTCAAAATATGGTCGTTTCTATGGACTCCGCGACTAAACATTTTATTTTAACTTTTTATGAAATGAAAAACTTAGAAAATAGTTAGAAAATTGTAGAAAATTCGTACTAATTAAACTTGCGGACCGTGTTCAGCTCAGCGAGCATGTTCTCTGCCGAGCAGTAACGGACGTCAAGGAGGAGCTTTGATTCTATGAGAGAGAGCGACAACGGTCATGGAAGACCGTGTTTCCTTCCTTGTAGAATCAGAGCTCTTCCTTGGCCAAGTACAGTGCCGTCCGGTGGAGAAATGCTCGCTGAGATGATCACGTAAGCAAGGTCAACTAGTACGGATGGTTATTAATTGAAACATGTTTTTGAGCTATAATTTGATGGATATTTGATAACTTTAGACCTACAAATATCACAAATGTTACTATCCTCGGCAACCTAAACGCCCGCGAGCTCGTCGATATCGAGCAGGTCATTTAGAATTTTTTTTCCATGAAATGAAATACTTAGAAATCATGCCTTTTATTTTTTAGAATTAATTTTTCTATGAAATGAAAAACTTAGAAAATAGTTAGAAAATTGTAGAAAATTCGTATTAGTTGAATTTGCGGACCGTGTTCATCTCGGCGAGCAAGTTCTCTACCGGGCGGTAACGGACATCAAGGAGGAGCTTTGATTCTACGAGGGAGAGCGGCAACGGTCGTGGAAGACCGTGTTCCCTTCCTCGTAGAATCAGAGCTCTTCTTTGGTGAAAGCATCTAGGCCCCTTATTGGGTTTCGGTGATTAATGACAATACAAGATTACTATGACTAACATGTGTTTTACAGAAGTAATTAAGTTAGGTCATGGTAATGGAGATCGATTGGGCAATCGAGGTGGTCATGCCCCTACGACGGAAAACATTTCAGTTTTCAAAGGATGGATGACAAGGTTAAGGATGACTAGTTCTAAGTGTCGATTGGAGTTGGAGTGACACTTAGAGTAGTTTAGGACTTTGTTTTTCCTTTGGTCATACTATTAAGGGGGTATGGATGGGTAGCTTGATCTAGGTGAGTCTAGTGAGTTAGGTGTGGTGCACACTTGTTAAAACTAGCACTAGGTAGCTCCACAACAGCCCTATGATCCTATGGAGCAAACTTCATTCACATATGTTTGAGAGTTGGAAGTGAATGGAGGGTCAAATGCTGACCGAACGCTGGCTTCGGTGCGACCGGACGCTGGCCGTAGGGTCCGGTCAGTTCATTTGATAGAGAGATTGCGTTCGGTGCGACCGGACGCTAGAGTGGTCAAGTGACTGGATGCTGAGAGGCAGCATCCGATTGACTCCAGTAAGGTTCCAGAGAAGGGAATCTGCGACCAGACGCGTCCGGTTAGTGCTGACCGGACCCTGGGGGTTCAGCGTCCGGTCGAGTACAGTAAGGTTTCAGTGAGGGTTTAATGCGTCCGGTCAGTGGTGATCGGACCCTGCCAGCGTCCGATCAACACATTGTCACTGGAATGCGGGTTGAACTAACCAGAACGTCCGGTCAACATGACCAGAGCGTCCGGTCACCCTGCAGAAGCTCATAATGGTTCGTTTTTCAAGCTGCCTTATAAATAGAAGCTCCACTCGTGTGTGGAGTCACTTTTGCTCATTCCAACAGCTGAGAAACACGTTTGTGAGTGCCAAGAAGAGCAAGGTCCTAGTGAGGTGATTGAGATTCATGAATCCAAGAGAGTAGCCTCATTAGTGAATCAAGAGTAGCAAAGTATGCATCCATCTTCTCATTAGGCTTCACATGGTCAAGTGAGAGTTCGTGCTTATTACTCTTGGTGATCGCCATCACCTAGACAGCTTGGTAGTAATTGGGAGCTTGGTGATCACCTAGCGGAGCTTATGGGTGACTCAACTCAAGTTGTGAGCGGCTTTGGGTGATTTGCCGTGATGGAGTGTCGAAGAATCAACCCGTAGAGAGCACTTGATCCTTGCACGGATCAAGGGGGAGCTACACCCTTGCGTGGGTGCTCCAATGAGGACTAGTGGGGAGTGGCGACTCTCTAATACCTCGGTAAAACATCACCGCGTTCCTCTCTCTCCATTTACTTTAAGCATTTACTTTGAGCAATTCAAAACCTCGGAATGCTAAAGAATTTTTACCAAATGGGCCACATGATGCTACTAACCATGTTGTTAAGATTGATATATCTACATCATGTGATGATTTAATTGATGAGAGCATTGAGCAAGGATCTAGTGGCAAAGGCAAGCAAGTGGTTGAGTGCAATGACTATGATGAATATGTCAAGCTCAAGAACACAAATGAAAAGCTCATGAAAGATCTTGAAGAAATGAAAAGCCACAACACCATTGTGCTAGAAACTCTTGATCATGACAAAGAGTTGATCCTTGAGAATGAGAAGCTCAAAGAAGAAAACAAGAAGCTCAAGGAAGAGAAGAAAGATGATGCTCTAAAGGAAGAAAATAAGAAGCTCAAGTTGGAGAAAGAGCATCTCAAGATTGGGTTGAGCAAGTTTGCTAGAGGCAAGCACCTCCAAAGTGAGCTACTCATGAACACCGTCATGAAGATGGATAGAAGTGACATTGGATATATGGCAAGTGTAGAGAAGAAGAGGGCTCAAGTTCAACAACAACAATCAAAGCCAAAGCCAAAGCCAAAGAGATGTTTTGAGTATGGACAAGAAGGCCACTTTGCTCATGAGTGCCAAACTCCACCGCCATAACCCTTGCCCAAGCATGCTAGACCCTTTGCCTTCAATGCTCACTACATGCTTAGAAAGGACTCTAGTGGGAAGATGAAAGTCATGTTCTTAGGTCCCCCTAACAAGAATAGGCCTAAGAAGATTTGGATGGCTAAGTCACTTGTTGAGAAGGTGAAGAGCCCTCAACAAGTTTGGATTCCTAAAGCTTGAATCTCTTGTGTGTAGGTGAACTACAAGACCGGTGGAAGTCATTAGGTTATTGATAGTGGTTGCACTCAACATATGACCGGTGATCCTCATATGTTCACCTCACTAGATGAAGAGGTAGATGGAGAAGAGAAAATAACATTTGGAGATAACTCAAAGGGCAAGGTTAAAGGATTGGGCAAAGTGGCAATATCAAATGACCATTCCATCTCCAATGTGCTCTATATTGCTTCATTGAGCTTCAACTTGCTATCCGTTGGACAATTGTGTGATCTTGGCTTCCAATGCTTGTTCACCGAGAAGGAGGTTGTTGTATCCAAGGTAGATGACAATCAAGTGATATTCAATGGATTTAGATACAACAACTTATATCTAGTGGACTTCACCTATGAAGATGCAAATTTGAAGACTTGCCTATTCACCAAAACAACACTTGGATGGCTATGGTATAGAAGACTTGCTCATGTTGGGATGAGCTCACTCAAGAAGCTTATGAAGAATGATTTGGTGAGAGGGTTGAAGGATGTGAAGTTTGAAAAGGACAAGCTTTGTAGTGCATGTCAAGCCGGCAAGCAAGTTGCAAATACTCATCCAACCAAAGCTTTCATGTCAACCACAAGAGTGCTAGAACTCCTTCACATGGATTTATTTGGACCAACAACATACAAGAGTTTGTGAGGGAATCTCTATTGTCTTGTGATCGTTGATGACTATTCAAGGTACACATGGGTATTCTTTCTTCATGACAAATCTGAAGTTCATCTTGCTTCAAGAAGTTTGCCAAGAGAGCTCAAAATAAATTTGAAGTGAAGCTCAATAAGATAAGAAGTGACAATGGAAAAGAATTTGACAACACAAACATTAAAGCTTATTGTGATGAAGTTGGGATCAAGCATGAAGTCTCCACAACTTATACTCCTCAACAAAATGGTGTAGTTGAGAGGAAGAACCGGACATTGATCACTCTTGCAAGGACAATGCTAGATGAGTACAACACCCCCAAAGCTCTATGGGCGGAAGCAATCAACACCACATGCTATGCATCAAACTGCCTATTCCTTCAAAAGTTCCTTGGCAAGATACCTTATGAGTTGCTAAATGGGAAGAAGTTGGACGTCTCCTTCTTTAGGGTGTTTGGTTGCAAATGCTACATCTACAAGAAGTGGCAACACCTAGGGAAGTTCTAAAGACATTGTGATATTGGTTTTCTTGTTGGTTACTCATCAAAGTCCAAAGCATATAGAGTATTTAATCATACCACTGGCTTGGTTGAAGAAACATATGATGTGGAATTTGATGAATCTAACGGCTCCCAAGGAGCACATGAGAATCTTGATGATGTAGGTGATGAACCATTGAGGGAGGCTATGAAGAACATTCTGGTGGGAGACATCAAGCCAAAAGATGATGAAGATGATGTACAAGTCACTGATCAACCTTCTTCATCAAGTGTGCCACAAGATGGTGAAAAAGACGGGAGAGTAGAAAATGAAGATACTCATATCTCCCATGAGCAAATGGTGGTACAAGCACAAGATGTTGATGCTCCACAACCTCCTCCTCAAGTGGTCAATAGAAGAAATACACCTCTCCTACAAGATCATCCACAAGATCTCATCATAGGGAGTCCATCAAAGGGTGTAATGACTCGATCTCAAAAACTTGCTTCATTTATTGCTCATCACTCTTTTGTCTCTTGCTATGAGCCTACCAAGGTAGAAGAAGCTCTTAAAGACCCAGATTGGATCAATGCCATGCATGAAGAGTTGAATAACTTCACTCACAATGAAGTTTGGACTCTTGAAGAGCGACCAAAAGGTGCAAGAGTCATTGGAACAAAGTGGGTGTTTCGCAACAAGCAAGATGATCAAGGTGTTGTTGTGAGGAATAAGGCAAGACTAGTTGCAAAGGGGTTCTCTCAAGTTGAAGGTTTGGATTTTAGAGAGACCTTTGCACCGGTTGCAAGATTAGAAGCCATTCGTATCCTTCTAGCATATGCATCACATCATGAAATGAAACTATATCAAATGGATGTGAAAAGTGCATTTTTAAATGGCTTTATTAATGAACTAGTCTATGTTGATCAACCTCCCGAGTTTGAAGACCCTAGATATCCTAATCATGTTTATAGGTTGTCCATGGCACTATATGGGCTTAAGCAAGCCCCAAGAGCTTGGTATGAGCGCCTTTGAGACTTCCTCATTGAGAAGGGCTTCACCATTGGGAAGGTCGACACCACACTATTCACCAAGAAGGTTGATGGGCATATCTTCATTTGTCAAGTATATGTTGATGATATCATCTTTGGATCATCAAATGAAGACTCATGCAAAGAATTTGGTGAATTGATGTCGAAGGAGTTCGAGATGTCCATGATTGGTGAGCTTACATTCTTTCTTGGTTTTCAAGTCAAGCAAATGAAAGAAGGCATCTTCATCTCTCAAGAGAAATACACAAAAGATCTTCTCAAGAGATTCAAGATGGATGAATGTAAGCCAATCAAGACACCAATGCCTACCAATGGACATCTCAACCTAGATGAGGGAGGTAACCCGGTTGATCAAACTCTCTACCGTTCTATAATTAGTAGCTTGTTATATTTAACCGCATCTAGGCCCAACATCATGTTTAGTGTGTGTATGTGTGCTAGATTTCAAGCTAATCCTAAGGAAACACATTTAATTGCCGTAAAAAGAATCCTTAGGTATCTTAAGCACACACCAAGCATTGGCCTTTGGTATCCCAAAGGAGCTATATTTGAATTAGTTGGCTATTCCAATTCGGATTACGTCGGATGCAAAGTTGATAGAAAGAGCACATTCAGAGGGTGCCATTTGCTTGGTAGATCACTTGTGTCTTGGTCCTCCAAGAAACAAAATAGTGTGGCTTTATCCACCGCCAAAGCGGAATACATTATCGCGGGTGCTTGTTGTGCACAAATTTTATACATGAAACAAACTTTGCTAGACTATGGTGTAGTTCTAGAAAAGGTACCTCTTTTGTGCGACAATGAAAGTGCGGTAAAACTTGCAAATAATCTGGTTCAACACTCTCGCACCAAGCACATAGATATCCGCCATCACTTTCTAAGAGATCATGTTGCTAAAAATGATATATCCATAGAAGGTGTAAGAACTGAAGATCAATTAGCGGATATCTTCACTAAACCGCTAGATGAGGCTACATTTTGTAGATTGTGGAATGAGCTCAATGTGCTTGACTTTAGCAACTTCACTAAAAATTGAGCTTGTGTTGTCCCTTGCATTCATTGTAATATACAACATGTTTAATTTTTGGCAATGCATATATGGCTTGTCTAACATGGTTAAGATAACCGCCAAAAAGCATGTGAAGAAGCTTAACCTTGGATCAAACTTGACAAGCAACTAGATTTACTTACAATGTATTGCATATGCATGGATGTTGTTTTTGTCGTTTTGTTCCATTTGCCCTCTTATTGCCTATTTTCTTAAAAAGAATTATAGCCTAAGGCAAAATATTTTGAAAAATATGAGGGTTTGAGAGAGGTCACTCACATCAGTCCCAATTGGTGTTTATTTGGATCTTATTCAAGTTGGGACATGATTGGAAACAGGCAGCGCGAAGGAACATTGAAGATTTGATGGAAAAGGGTGACCGGAGGCTGCACCGGACACTTTTGTCCAGCGTCCGGTCAGTTCACAGGAGGTGAACAGAAGCTGAAGGAGTGACCGGACGCTGCATTTGTGCGTCCGGTCAGGAAGGGATCCAACGTCCGGTCGATCTACATGGAGTTCAAGGCAACTGACCGGACCCTGCCTGCGTCCGGTCATGGACCACCGGACGTGTCCGGTCGTGATTCCAGAGGATTTGGACCTCTCTGGAATCGTCCGAACGCTGGGTGGTAGCGTCCAGTCGCTACCACCGGAGCATCCTGTCAGTAGAGAACGTGCGGAATCATATCTCTTTCCTTGTTTCCCTCTCTGTTATGCATGGGGTCCTCATTTAACTGCAGCCATTGCGAGTGCTCTTAACCTAACCTCGTACGCCGCCGCAGCTCTCCTATGCCTGAGCGCCGCGCCGCCGAGCATCCTTGTCACTGGAGTGCTGCCCGCGCTCGCCCCTGCTCCATGACCTCGCGCCACCGCAGCTGCGCGCCTCCCGCGACCAAGCGCCGCCGCAGCCGAGCCCATGCGCCCGGCGCCGCCAGCCAGCGAGCCAGCTCCACCACGCCAATCTACCGCACCAGTAGTGCTCGGGCTAGCCTTCAAGTGCCACCGCAGCCATAGTTCTCGTGCCCTACCTGGCCTCCACCGCCGTGGTTGTGCCATCCAAGCCCGTACCTGTCGTGCCCTAGCCCTGCCTCCTCGTTGGTAAGGCCAAACCTGTGCTTTCAATTTGCCTTACTTGTGACCTAGATCAATTGCAAATCACTAATTTCAAATCACATCTAGGGCTATCAATTCATTCACCGCTCAAAACCCTAATCCTAGCCGGTTCTGAGGTTTCCCCCGCATGACACGTCTCTTCTTTTCTCGGATCGCCGGTTCATCAGGTAGAAAGCCCGTCGCCTCAATTTCGTACCTACATTGCTTGCTTCCTAGGGTTTTCGCATCTATTAGATATATTGTATTTATTTGTATCTCCATCTATTCCATAATGCAGTGAGTCGGTGCCGTTGAGGTTCTTGTGGTAGTTGTCAGTTAACTCAGAGCCAAGCTCGTGAGTACAGATCGAGGCCAAACCTCAGAAGTGTTAGTTTGACAGTTGATCTTCGTCAGTGGTAGTTCATCTTCTTGTCAGATCAAATGGCTCGCATAAAGAATGTTGGGGGTGGTCCAGGAGATGACGATTGGAGGCCCCCGCCTCGCTTGCCCATAGGAACCAAAGGTAAGGCAATGAAGCAGGTTACATCTAAGAAGCATAAGTACCCGACACAAAGATAGCGAGAGCAGCAATAGTCGCTAAGGCCATAGAGCGTGCCGAGAGAGGCGGTGCTCGCAGTGGTGTTGTCATTGTAGATCCATAGCTTACACCAGCTCAGAGGGTAGCAGTTGAGGAGGCTGAGCATCGTCATGGTGGTCCACCTAGGACTATCATGATGGCAGGACATCGACTAGCTATTAAGGAGCCTCGACCTCAGGGGGAGTCCCAGCAGGAGCCATAACAGCAGCCCCCACCAGCAAAGCCTCAGTCAGCTCAGGAGACTCAGGAGGGCCAGCAGGCCGAGGAGACCGAGCAGGCACCCTAGCTACGCTACTCTGGTCATACCAGTGCTACAGTTCCACTGAGGCTAGCTACACAGTGCAGGGGTTCACGCCCACCGCCTAGACCATAGGGTCCACCTCTAGTGGTACATCTTGACTTGAGGGCCACCACGGCCAGGTAGGTTCAGCAGCTAAGGTTTGTTGAGTTTGAGGTGTGGTTCCCTCCGAGGAGGGATGAGAGAGCAGCAGAGGGTTTCTATACACCGCTCCAGGAGGATTTCTATAATGCTTATCTCAATAGTGAGGCAGTGTTCAGATCTCAGCGGGTATGCAGTATAGAGTCTATTGTGGCAGCAGCCGGAGAGCATATCTGCCCCTACTTATCATATTTGCCGGGGTTGACAGATCTGATTGGCCGAACTAGACTATATGTACCATCTTGGGTTCGGCAATTTTATGCTTCACTCTACGTTGACCCGCAGCATAACTTCATACACTTTGCATTCAATGGCAGAGACTATAGGGTGATGCGTTTTAGAGCCAGGGAGATACTGAGGCTACAGGATCAGCCTGTCAGATTGCATGAGGTATGTTATGGATAGCAGGAGCCTCCTAGGCGTCCTCATGGAGGGATGGTGCCCCCTACAGATCTTGTGCGCCATTGCTTCAAGGAGCCCTTTGGTGAGGGGTCGAGGAGGAACCCTAGTGACCTTACTCCAATAGCTCGAGTGCTAGAGGCCATCATTAGGAGGACACTACTTCCTAGGTTGGGATACAGAGAGGGTCTGACTCGCCTATAGCTCTGGCTCCTCAATGCCCTGATGCAGCAGACCGTGTTTGACATTTGGGACCTCCTTCTATCAGAGATGGAGGATACTATAGCTGAGGGCTTCAAGGGTCGTAGGCAGCTCCCATATGCACATTGGATTACTTTCTTGATGCTTAAAGCTATGCAGGTTAGGACCCCTAAGATGGTTGTAGAGTACAAGGGTGCCACCACTGAGTTTCTAGCTTATAACATGGCATAGAGGATTAGGCACAGCACACCACAGGCACCCACTCAGCCTAGTCGCTGTCCAGATGTTCTAGAGTCAGTAGCTCAGTAGGACAAGATTATCAGAGGCATAGCCGCTACTGAGGAGGAGGAGCTTGAGGCACATTAGGAGGTGACAGAGTCTAGTGACAGTTCAGATGACGACTATCTGCCGATTCCTCATATGCCTCCACATAGACATGATGCAGAGGCTGGCAGTTCTAGCTCAGCTCCACCTGCACCACAGACGGACCTCGCTCTGATTGCTATTCTTGAGCGGATGCAGTAGGATCAGGCACGACAGACTCAGGAGATCGCTGCCAACTTTGCACCGTTTTAGGCTCATCAGGACGAGTTCCAGTGGCAGCAGCAGCTCCTCCAGCAGCAGCAGTAGCAGATGCATCAGCAGCAGTTACTCATACAGCAGCAGCTTATGGGATTTATGTAGCATGTAGTAACAGCACTTGGGGCCCCACAGCCTTAGCCTTCGCCCTAGCTTGCTTAGCCTGCCACCACTAGACGACTCCAGCAGTACAGCCCAGTGGGCTTCAGAGTCAGGGACAGCCTTCAGCTTCGTTTGCTTCACCCACAGTTTAGGTGTCCCATTGGTTGTCCTTGCTAGTGGTAGCCCCGCAGTTCACACCATATCATATGGGCTTCTCATCGGATCAGTCTTCCTCGCTATTTGTGCTTGACACATCAGTCTCTAGGAGTCTTGGAGCATCCTTCAGCGAGTTGACCGACATGCCTACACTGCCTCATATGCATATTGCCGGTCCTTCTATAGCAGCCCCTGTCGCCGTGACTACTCAGAGGCTCCCTTTGTTTGTCGCCTCTTCCAATCCTACGATAGACGTACTAGCAGCATCATAGGCAGCACCTGCCCTAGCTCAAACCCAGACCGCTTCAAAGACACTTCCAGCCACAGAGGGTCAGTCAGTACAGAGCTCAGGGTCAGATGATGATGGCGCCCAGTTTCATCTTGCTCCTCGTACCTCAGCGCCCGGCTCATCCACTGCAGCCCCGCCGACCGACCCTTAGGTTTTGGTGTTTGACGCCAAAGGGGGAGAGGGTTTGAGTATGTAGACTTAGGGGGAGCGACATTTAGGGGGAGCTAGTTATATAGTATTAGCTTATTATATACATTTGAAGTTTTATTTGTGTGGTACACTATTACTATTATGCATTCGTGTGTTACTTCCATGCACATTATTATATCTATGTGATAGTGATATCTACGTGATTGTGATATATGACATGTGTGCTCTCTACTTTACATTATTTATATGTCATATCACTTGTGTTATGCTCATTTGCCTTTGCTTCCGTGTTTATACTCCGATGCAAATGAGCATTGTTACTTGTACTCATGCTTAATTCATATCCTTTGAGTACATTGTGTTGGCTTGGGTCAAATAAGCTTGACTAACACTTTTGTTCTTATTGACAAAAGCTTATATGAACCAAGCATAATAAAAACCTCACTCTTTCACATACTAGAGGTGGTATTGTCATCAATCACCAAAAAGAGGGAGATTGAAAGCATCTAGGCCCCTTGTTGGGTTTTGGTGATTAATGATAATACAAGATTACTATGACTAACATGTGTTTTGCAGAAGCAATTAAGTTAGGTTATGGTAATGGAGATCGATTGGGCAATCGAGGTGGTCATGCCCCTATGATGGAAATCATTTTGGTTTTCAAAGGATGGACGATAAGGTTAAGGATGACTAGTTCTAAGTGTCGATTGGAGTTGGAGTGACACTTAGAGTAGTTTAGGACTTTGTTTTTCCTTTGGTCGTACTATTAAGGGGGGTATGGACGGGTAGCTTGACCTAGGTGAGTCTAGTGAGTTAGGTGTGGTGCACACTTGTTAAAACTAGCACTAGGTAGCTCCACAACAGCCCTATGATCCTATGGAGCAAACTTCATTCACATATGTTCGAGAGTTGGAAGTGAATGGAGGGTCAAATGCTAACCGGACGCTGTCTCCGGTGCGACCGGATGCTGGTCGTAGGGTTTGGTCAGTTCATTTGATCGAGAGATTGCGTTCGGTGTGACCGGGCGCTGGAGTGGTCAAGTGACCAGAGGCTGAGAGGCAGCGTCCGATCGACTCCAGTAAGGTTCCAGAGAAGGAAATCTGTGACCGGACGTGTCCGGTCAGTGCTCACCGGACCCTGGGGGTTCAGCGTCCGGTCGAGTACAGTAAGGTTCCAGTGAGGGTTTAATGTGACCAGACACGTCCGGTCAGTGGTGATCGGACCTTGCCAGCGTCCGGTCAACACATTATCACTGGAATGCAGGTTGAACTGACCGGAGCGTCTGGTCAACATGACCGGAGCGTTCGGTCACCCCGTAGAAGCTCATAACGGTTCGTTTTTTAGGCTGCCTTATAAATAGAAGCTCCACTCATGTGTGGAGTCACTTTTGCTCATTCCAACAGCTGAGAAACACGTTTGTGAGTGCCAAGAAGAGCAAGGTCCTAGTGAGGTGATTGAGATTCGTGAATCCAAGAGAGTAGCCTCATTAGTGAATCAAGAGTAGCAAAGTGTGCATCCATCTTCTCATTAGGCTTCGCGTGGTCAAGGGCGGAGCTTGTGGGTGAACCAACTCAAGTTGTGAGTGGTTTTGGGTGATTCGCCGCGATGGAGTGTCGAAGAATCAACCCGTAGAGAGCACTTGATCCTTGCGTGTATCAAGGGGGAGCTACACCCTTGCGCGGGTGCTCCAACGAGGACTAGTGGGGAGTGGCGACTCTCCGATACCTCGGCATAACATCGCCGCGTTCCTCTCTCTCCATTTACTTTGAACATTTACTTTGAACAATTCAATACTTGTTCTTACATTCATAGAATTGCCAAGCTAGAGTAAGTTTGGAACATAGGTTGCAAGTCCGTTGTGCGTTAGATTAATAGAAACACTTTTTCTAGGCACAAGGGGTTAATTGGGCTAACCGTAGGATTTGATTATTGCAAGAAAATTTAGAATTAGCCCAATTGACCCCCCCTCTTGGGCATCTTGATCCTTTCACTTGGCCAAGTACGGTGCTATCCAGTGGAGAAATACTCATTGAGATGATCACGTAAGCAAGGTCAACTAGTACGAATGGTTATTTATTGAAACATGTTTTATTTTTTATAGATATATCTAGTGGAGTAAAAGCTAGATGGCTGCCCCCGAGAGACAACATGGATGAAGAAATGATGAATATTATCAACACCGGCACTCAATTTGCCGATGGTGACCAGCAGAATGTAGATGATGGGAGTCAATACCTGGCTCTTGAAGATAACCAAGAAAATATTGTGCAAGAAAATACTAGCGAGGTATATATATTTATATATATATTTGAATATTGTATATATATATTTGAATATCTATCATCTATTATGTGTACACATGATATTTATTTATTCTTTTTTTATACATAGCCCTCTGGATCGACGACCACAACGGCGAAAAACAAAAATATTCGAGACCTAAAAAAGCCATTGAAGGGGCGCTACATAATATCGGAATTCAATATTGAGACAGGCGAACCACTTGGTCCACATGCAAGGAAATTCGTGTAACACTGTGGGTACCTTTTAAGGGATAGACTTCTGATCAGTGCCCGTGAATGGAAGTAAAAGATCAATGAGCCTCATGTTAGTTTTGTCTCTGATCTTGATAAGAATTTAATTTGGGATGATATCCTTCAACATTTCACGTTGCAAGCGGATGATTATGATGATATCAACGATGATGAATTGAAGGAGCTAGTTCGAAAGTGGGCTATGAAGAAGATGGCCACACAATTCTAGACTTGGAAGAAATCCCTATACACGAAATACGTCAAGAAGAACCTAACGCCCAATTTCAATACTAGGGGCCCGCTCGCAAAGTTGAAGCCCTACTAGAATGATTTTGTACAGTACAAGACATCAGAAGAGGGTGAGGAATGGGTGAGAAGGAACCAAGAGAATGCCCGACATAAGGTATACCACCATGGCATGGGATCTGGTGGCTACACGACTGCCATTCCCAAGTGGGAAAAAATGGAAGCGAACATTCTTGCCAAGGGTATCACACCAGAATCACTCAATTGGCCCAAACGTGCGAAGAATTGGTTTTTGCTCATGGAGGAAGACTAGACCTAGAGACCAGGAAGCTGGTTCATGGCCGAAAACTTGAAAGAGCAACATAAAGATTATCTTATGCTCTACAAGCTAAAGCTATTGGTGCGTTTAGGCCCAATAGAGAGAAGGATGAACTGACATATGCCATCGGGACTACTGAACACAGTGGCCGAACAAGAGGTTTAGGACGGAACATTTCTTGGGAGCATGGTTTCCCTAACAATAGAGATACCTACAGAAGCCGGCAGAGAAGGAAGGATGAGGAAGCAACGCGGATCAGCAGGTTGGAGGAATATGTTTGTAAGTCACGGGACGCGTTGCTTCAAGCACAAGAGCGCGAAAAAATATGCAAGCTAGAATGCAGGACGAAATCATAAAGCAAGTGCAAATAGCAATGAGTGCCCAAAGGCAGGCATCAGATCCAGGAATCAACATTAATATTAGCCCCCTGATCAGTTGAAAAGCAGTTGCGCTTCCACGGAGTTGCCAAATCAAGATGACGCAATGCTACGTTTCCCCGTGGATGACATCACTGCATTGTTTACATCATGTGAGCTACATATTCTAAAAGAGAATGCCACAATCACGGTGGCTCTCGGTGTTTTTTCTCCTCCAGATCCTACCAAGACACCAAGAATTCATAGGGCAATAATACCACCTGGATATGTTAGCGTCTTAGTGGATAGAGTTAACAAAGGTTTTAGTGATCTGGCTCTTGACATTCTAGGAGGTGATGGGAAAGAAGACTCTAGGAGAAGCAGAGAAGACATTCATACTATGGCGCAAGCGCTACATCATTATTCCCGAGGTCTCTAGTCCACTGCCGCTTCCTCAATTGCCAGACAATAGGTACGGACAAAAGTGAACAAAATTTTTTTCACTAATTTTCTATTGACATGCAT
Source organism: Miscanthus floridulus (assembly GCF_019320115.1). Lineage (NCBI taxonomy): Eukaryota > Viridiplantae > Streptophyta > Magnoliopsida > Poales > Poaceae > Miscanthus > Miscanthus floridulus. Next base: position 16,132,315 of record NC_089595.1, read on the forward strand.
GATTAAAAATAACAATTTCTTATACCTAATTATTCTTTTTTGTACTCACATAGCAGGGTCTCCGCCAACCTAAGTCCAATTATCCAATCTCCAGATCATCATAGTGCTCCAGGAAATCAGGTGGCAACACCGCCACCGCCGCCACCTCCAAGGAGGTCTCCAACGCCTCCAAGGAGATCTCCAACGGCTTCCCCGCCTCCCTTGATGACTAAGAAGAAGCCAGCTCCTAAGAGGTCCGCCCCACAAACAAAGTCGTTGGCCCACCAGCCGGCAAAGAAGAAAGCCTCATCTAATCCAGTTATTCCCCAAAAACTGTCTTACGAGAAAAGTGAAAAGGAATTAAATGCTGCAGTACAAAAAGATATGGACAGTTTCTTCGAAAAAGTGAAAAAGCAATGAGAAGCGAGGAAGAACCCGGAGAAATCGTACTTCTACCTACCTCTAGATCTTCTAAGAAAGAAGGTGGACCAGAAAAAGCGGGAAACTCAAAAGACCCTGCCAAAATCGGACTACGACCGCTCTCTCACCAAGTCATTTGAGGCGGCGCGGAAAAAGACTAGACCAGGGAAAGGTGTTGCACAACTCGGACAACAATCGCAACAATCAGTCCCCCCTCTTGTCGTTCATAATGAATATGGTTCGAACTTAGACTTTGACGTCGATTTTGAGGAGCTGGCTCGGTTTTACGAGGAAACTGGTTTGGGCCTTGCCCAAGTGCTTGCTGAAGGACCATCTGCTCCAAAAGTGGATCCTTGGAAGAAATTTGAACATGGAAAGAGTCTATACAACCCTGAGGCCTTAGGTGAACTGGGTACGCAAATGTACCTGCTAAACAAGTGGTACATGGCGGCGTGTGAACGGGGAGAGGCCTTTGTTCCTGTCAGAGTTAGAAACCAACATTACTTCCGTGGCGATGACGTTATATATGTCGAGTTTGTAGAATTACACCAACTATGCCACCTGGACTCTCTCGACAAAAGTCTCATTAGCTGCTATTGTCTGTAAGTGTGATTATTTTCCTTTAATGAGACTTTTATTGAAGACTTTTCCTTTAACTTTTATTCATGGCGATGAATATATATATGGCGATGAATATATATTAATACTTTTTCTTTAACTTTTATTGAAGACTCTATGGTTGAAGGAAAAAGTCATACGACGTGACCAACTGAAAGCAATTCAAGAGACCATAGCAGGATTTCTTAATGACCAGGTCCTCAACCCCGTCGGCGAGTTCTACAATGACGTGAACGAAACATGAAAGCCAAACCAGATGGAGTGAATTTGTTATCACAAGGATATGATAGAATATACAATGCAAGCTTTATTTGTAATATATATATATATATATATATATATATATATATATATATATATATATATATATATATATACATACATACATACATATTATATGTACATAAAATAACGTACAATATATATATATATATGCATGTAATATATACGTTAGTTTCATACTTTAGTTTGTACAAAATGTTCGAACATTATAAACGTATAGAATACGTATATTACTAACAGCGTAGAATGCGTATTCAAAAACCTATTTAAAAACCAAAACAAATCATCAATTGAAAATAGAAACAAAAAAAAGAAAAAAAGGAAACATTTAGTCCTGGTTAGTAATACCAACCGGGACTAAAGGGCCGCTCCATGTGGACATGCCAGGAGGCCTCTTTTGTCCCGGTTGGTCTTACCAACAGGGACTAAAGGTGGCCGGTGATTGGTACCTTAATTACATAGATGGCTATTATGTATATCTATTTGTAAGGTTAAGAAAGGTAGAAGGTGAGCTAGCTAACCTCCTCTCCTCTTCTCATGCAGAGGCTCGACCGGCCAGGCACCCACATGAGCAGTGTGGTGCCAACATAGATTTTGCAACTGAAGAAAAATGGTTGGACTGAGAAAGGGAGAAACAGAGATGAAAATGAGGGACAAACACAGAGAGAAAGTGATGTAAATCTCTCTCCGGTATACCTTGGTTCGTCACTCTCTCCCCCATCATATCCGTTCGTCCCTCACTCTCTCCATTTCTTGGTTTGTCACTCTCACCTGTTCTTTAGTCCCGGGCGAGAAGCCGGGACTAAAAGAGGGACCCTTTAGTCTCGAATTTATGTTCCCGGTTGGAAAACCGGGACTGAGAGGTTTTCCAACTAGGAGTAAAACCCGTTTATGTGCTAGTAGTATATGCGATATGGTACGTGTCCCGGAGATCGATGCTTGCATTGCTCTCAATACTGCTAGCTTTTAATGATACTATAGCTCGTGATAGACGACACGGATCTCCCGTAATAGCAACAACAAAAATACAGAGAAACAACACACGTCGTACACGTCAAAGTATGCATGCATGTGCAGCAGCTCCTCTCTACTATATATATGTGTACGTAGCTACAAAATATTCGTGTGTGTGCGTGTGGAAGCAGTACAGCGTGTGCACACACACGTATGACGACGTACCAATGGCATCTGTATATATGTATGTGCGTACATAAATATGTGATCGATCTGCTAATTGCCAGTGCTAGCTAGGACGACGACAGGGAAATGACAAAAGTGTAAGTAGACTGACGCGCGCCTAGCTTATAATTGTGTCACTAATTGCAGGGCATATATGCAGCACGTACGTGCGATCCCGCGGCTCATGTACTCGATCTTCTGAGGTCTGAGTAGATCGGATGTCGGATCACCAAATTTTGAATCATGCGTGCATCATCATTCATCCATCGTACCACGCATGTAAAGTCAAGTCTCCCTGATTTCAAATGTCAAACAGATATTGCCCGGCCGGTGATTGGTACCTTAATTACATAGATGGCTATTATGTATATCTATTTGTAAGGTTAAGAAAGGTAGAAGGTGAGCTAGCTAACCTCCTCTCCTCTTCTCATGCAGTACACAGGCTCGACCGGCCAGGCACCCACATGAGCAGTGTGGTGCCAACATAGATTTTGCAACTGAAGAAAAATGGTTGGACTGAGAAAGGGAGAAACAGAGATGAAAATGAGGGACAGACACAGAGAGAAAGTGATGTAAATCTCTCTCCGGTATACCTTGGTTCGTCACTCTCTCCCCCATCCGTTCGTCCCTCACTCTCTCCATTTCTTGGTTTGTCACTCTCTCCCGTTCGTCCCTCAATACGTTGGTAACAATTTGGAGTTGTAACTGGCATCAATCATGTTGTTTCTTGGGACTACCCGCCGAGTCCATGGGGCATCGTGACTCTACATCACTCTCTCTTCCATCCTTTTAACTTTTTAACCACACAACATATGCAAACACCAGCCATCTATTTAAGGTGAGCTAATCTACGTTCAATTGTCCATATGTGATTAATTAATCATCTAATGCTCATAGCATTTTCTATGGGTCTTGGAATTTATTTGATTTAGTTAAAAATAAGTTGGACCAAGTCCAATTAAATTCAATAATGATATAGCACTACTACAATACACATTTCTAAAGATGGTCACATTGGACGATTTCCTTCCCACCTCAGCCATAATGTCACTCTTAATGAAAATCTACAGAGGCGGGCACAGTGCCGGCCTCTAAAAATCACGAAAAAAATATCAACTCTACCCTGGCGGCCGCCGTCGTGCCATATCCGCAGAGGCACCATCGTGGTGCCATATCCACAGGGGCCGTTGCTGGTGAGGATAACATCACTGCCGCTGATGAACTTGAGAACGCTGGCCCCATCCACCGACCATGGCGCATCCCCTTCCTCACGTCCCCGCGTCCTCCTTCGAAAAGGCCGCCACCGATCGCATCTTGCACCAGACACCATCACATCTCGCACCGGACCCTTGCCCCACCACTGACCTGGCACCGGACCTTCACCTGACAAACAGTGGATCGAGGACGCACTACTACACAAATTCTTTTGCGCAGTGTTTACCAAATGCCCTCGAAGGCGGGCGGCCTGGTTGCCCGCCTCGGTTATTCAAGGCATGGCAGCCGGGCCAGCAACCGTCTCGATAAATCAGGCACAGCCCACTAGCCCAAGAGGCCCAGTTCCAAACACACATATATACTAGACTTAGGGTTTTCACTCCCAGACCGAGCACATCTCTCTTCCTCTCCTTCTCCCTCAGCCGAGAGCGGCTCGCACCCACTTCCTCTCCCTCTCCCGCAGGCCTACACCCTCTCCCTCTCCTCCTCCTATCTCCGAGCAACGTGCACTCCCAGGCCCCGCTCCCTCTCCCTCCCATCGGCGCGGCGAAGGCTGCGCGTGGGGCAGCGGCAGTGGCTCGCGGCGTGACGGCTGGCCCTCTTCTCCCTCTACTCTGGCGCGGCGCGGCGGCGGCACGGCCCCCGGCCCTCTCCTCCCTCTCCACCGGCGACGGTGCCTCCTTCTCCTCCTTCGGCGGCAGCGGCTCGCAGGGTCCAGATCTGGGCGGCGGCGCGGCCCCCGGCCACCTCCTCCCTCTCCTCCAATGGATCCAGGGCGGGCATGCTGATCCGGCGAGGAGAGGAGGCAGCGCGTGTGGATCCATCGATAAGCGGGCTCAGCAGCGGTGATACAATCACCGATGGCAGATCTACGTGCGGGGCATGCAGATCTGACAGCGGGGCATGCGGATCCGACGAGGAGCGAAGGCGGCACATGCGGATCCTGCGATGGCACCCAGATCCAGCTAGCGGCGGCGGCGGCGTGGTGCTACTACGAGCAGCCCAGGTCTGGGCCCAGACCCAACCGGGTCTGGGCTTTCTTTTGTTTTTTATTTTGATTAACCAAGGCGGGCATTTGAACCGCCACGAAAAAGATCTATTTACCGTGATCTTTCCTCCGTGGCGGTTGCGATGTCCGCCTCGGTTAATCACTATTGCCCGCCTTGGAAAAGTTTTTCTGTAGTAGTGACGATTAGGAGACAAGAGATCGAGAGGAGTGGAGAGAGAGATTGAGGGAGCGCACCTGCTTCCATGGGGAGAGAAGAGGTGGGCGGTCGACGACCACCAGCACGACCACGAACACAGCCTTGGCTAGATCCACGATGAGGAGGCGCCTAGCTAGATTCCGCTCGCCATGGAGAGAGGAGAGGTGTGCGGCATTCATGGGGAGATCGAGAAGAGGTGGGCGGTGATGGCGGGATGAGGGTTGTGGGAACAAAGAACAGAGGATAGGGAAGTGGCAGTTGGGCCTGGGCCAGGGTTTGTTATATGGAGCATGCTTTGGTTCGGCTTTTTTCAGAGATAGGCCTCTTTGAAAGCATCTAGGCCCCTAGTTGGGTTTCGGTGATTAATGACAATACAAGATTACTATGACTAACGTGTGTTTTACAAAGGCAATTTAAGTTAGGTCATGGTAATGGAGATCAATTGGGCAATCGAGGTGGTCATGCCCCTACGATGGAAATCGTTTTAGTTTCAAAGGATAGACGACAAGGTTAAGGATGACTAGTTTTAAGTGTCGATTGGACTTAGAGTAGTTTAGGACTTTGTTTTTCCTTTGGTCGTACTATTAAGGGGGGTATGGACGGGTAGCTTGACCTAGGTGAGTCTAGTGAGTTAGGTGTGGTGCACACTTGTTAAAACTAGCGCTAGGTAGCTCCTACATATGCCTAACATCCTTTGGAGCAAACTTCATTCACATATGATCGAGAGTTAGAAGTGAATGGAGGGTCAAGTACTGACCGGACGCTGGCTCCGGTGCGATCGGACGCTAGCCGCAGGGTCTGGTCAGTTCATTTGACCAAAGAGACTGCGTCTGGCGCGATCGGGCGCTGAGTGGTCAAGTGACCAGACGCTGAGGTCCAGCGTTCGGTCGACTCGAGTAAGGTTCCAGAAGAGAAAATCTACGACCGGACGCGTCCGGTCAGTACTGACTAGACCCTGGGGGTTCAGCGTCCGGTCGAGTACAGTAAGGTTCCAGTGAGAGTTAAATGCAACCGGACGTGTCCGGTCAGTGATGATCGGACGCTGCCAGCATCCGGTCAACACTTAATCACTGGTGTGCGGATTGAACTGACCAGAGCGTCCGGTCAACATGACCGGAGCGTCCGGTCACCCCACAGAGGCACTTAACAGTTCGTTTTTCAGCCCATGTTATAAATAGAAGCTCCACTCGTGTGTGGAGTGACTTTTGCTCATTCCAACAGCTGAGAAACATGTTTGTGAGTGCCAAGAAGAGCAAGGTCCTAGTGAGGTGATTGAGATTTGAGAATCCAAGAGAGTAGCCTCATTAGTGAATCAAGAGTAGCAAAGTGTGCATCCACCATTCTCATTAGGCTTCGCGTGATCAAGTGAGAGTTCGTGCTTATTACTCTTGGTGATCGCCATCACCTAGATGGCTTGGTGGTGATTGGGAGCTTGGTGATCACCCGGCGGAGCTTGTGGGTGACCCAACTCAAGTTGTGAGCGGTTGTGGGTGATTCACCACGACGGAGTGTCAAAGAATCAACCCATAGAGAGCACTTGATCCTTGCGCGGATCAAGGGAGAGCTACACCCTTGCGCGGATGCTCAAACAAGGACTAGTGGGGAGTGGCGATTCTCCGATACCTTGGCAAAACATCGCTGCGTTTCTCTCTCTATTTACTTTGAGCATTTACTTTGAGCAATTCAATACTTGTTTTTACATTCATAGAATTGCTATGCTAGAGTAAGTTTGGAACATGGGTTGCAAGTCCTTTGTGCGTTAGATTAATAGAAATATTTTTCTAGGCACAAGGGGTTAATTGGGCTAACCGTAGGATTTAATTATTGCAAGAAAATTTAGAATTAGCCAAATTCACCTCCCTCTTGGGCATCTTGATCCTTTCAGTTGGTATTAGAGTCTCATGCTCACGTTTTTAAGATTAATCACTTAGAGCAAGATGTCTCACGGGGATGGATCCTCCTCCTATCTTTGAGAGAGATGACTTTCCATATTGGAAAATCCGCATGGAGGCGTACTTAGAAGCTCTAGACGTTGGTATACTTAGAGCCGCCTCACAAGGCTTCCCAAAACCTCGGGATGCTACACACTTATAAGGCGATGAGGTTAATTATGAAAAGTGGAATGCAAAGGCTTGAAACACCATCTTTAGAGGCCTTTGCAAAGATGTGTTCAACCACGTAAGGAACCACAAAGACACCCATGCACTATGGTCGGACGTTTGTGCGCTCCATGAGGGAACCAAGAGGACAGCGTGAGGAACACTATCATCTTGTAATTAAAAAGCTAAATTCATTTGAGATGCTTCCCAAAGAATGTGCTAATGAGATGTATTCACGTTTGAATGTTCTTGTAGAGGAAGTCAATGGGCTTGGACTTACTCAAATGTCTCCATCCGACATTGTGAGAAAGATCTTGAGTGTCCTCCCCATTGACAAATATGGGCATATTGTGACCGTGCTACACCAAGGTGATCTTTCCACCACTACACCGACACAAATCTTGGGAAAGATCAATGCTCATGAGATGTACATGCACATCACACCACAAGATAGCTTATCCTCTACCAAGAAGAAAGAGAAGGACTTAGCATTCAAAGCTAGCCAAGAGAAGGGCAAAGCAAGACTTGAGTATGAGAGCTCAAGTGATGAAGAAGATGATGATGAAAATCTTGCTCTCATGGTGAGAAAAGCCGCCAAGATGCTAAAGAAGCTAAATAAGAGTGGCATCAAGTTTGATGGCAAGAAGAAGAAGTTCTTCACAAGCTCTAGAAGGAAGCCAATGTCCGAAATGGATTGCTTCAATTGTGGTGAACTTGGTCATCTAGCACACCAATGTACAAAGCCCAAGAAAGACAAGTTCAAGAACAAGGTCAAGGGCAAGAAAGATGACTCAAGCAATGAAGAAGAAGAAGAGAAGAAGAAGAACAAGCCATACAAGAAGAGAGATGGCAAAAAGAGGGACTTCCACAAGAAGAAGAGTGGAAAGGCCTACATCATTCGGTGATTGGCTCATGGACATTGATTCATCTAGTGGATCATCCGATGATGATAGTGAAAATGAGAAGGTGGCTGCCATTGCTATTGATCTTTCATCTTCACTCGCCACCATCGCCATCATCCTCTACACACCTATGCCTTATGGCCAAGGGTGAACGCAAGGTAACTAATAATGATGATAGTAGTGATGATGAGCAAGCTAGTGATGGATGATAGCGATAGCGATGATGATGATTCACCTTCATATGATGATCTTGTCAAAATACTAAGACAATACACTAAGATCATTAGAAAGAGTAGAGCTAAAAATGAAAAGCTTGATGCTAAAAATGATTCACTCTTAGCAAAATGCGATACATTAGAAAAGGCTAATGTTGAGCTTAAAGAGACAAATGATGCTATATCATCCAAACTCAAGGAGCTCAAATCTTCTAAGAAAGAGCTTAAAGATAAACATGATAAACTTGAGTGGGTGCACAATGAGCTCATCACTAGCCACAACAAGCTAAAAGATGAATATACAACTCTAAAGATCAATTATGATACTCTTGTTATTGCTCAAGAATTTTTACCAAATGAGCCACATGATGCTACTAACCATGTTGTTAAGATTGATATAGCTACATCATGTGATGATTTAATTGATGAGAGCATTGAGCAAGGATCTAGTGGCAAAGGCAAGAAAGTGGTTGAGTGCAATGACTATGATGAATATGTCAAGCTCAAGAATGCAAATGAAAAGCTCATGAAAGATCTTGAAGAGATGAAAAGCCACAACACCATTGTGCTAGAAACTCTTGATCATGATGAAGAGTTGATCCTTGAGAATGAGAAGCTCAAAGAAGAGAACAAGAAGCTCAAGGAAGAGAAGAACAATGATGTTCTCAAGGAAGAGAACAAGAAGCTCAAGATGGAGAAAGAGCATCTCAAGATGGGATTGAGCAAGTTTGCAAGAGGCAAGCATCTCCAAAGTGAGCTACTCATGAACACCGTCATGAAGATGGATAGAAGTGGCATTGGATATGTGGCGAGTGTAGAGAAGAAGAAGGCTCAAGTTCAACAACAATCAACAATCAAAGCCAAAGCCAAAGCCAAAGAGATGTTTTGAGTGTGGACAAGAAGGCCACTTTGCTCATGAGTGCCAAACTCCACCGCCACAACCCTTGCCCAAGCATGCTAGACCCTTTGCCTTCAATGCTCACTACATGCTTAGAAAGGATTCTAGTGGAAAGATGAAAGTCATGTTCTTAGGACCCCCTAACAAGAATAGGCCTAAGAAGATTTGGGTGGCTAAGTCACTTGTTGAGAAGGTGAAGGGCCCTCAACAAGTTTGGGTTCTAAAGCTTGAATCTCTTGTGTGTAGGTGAACTACAAGACCGGTGGAAGTCATTGGGTTATTGATAGTGGTTGCACTCAACATATGACCGGTGATCCTCGTATGTTCACCTCACTAGATGAAGAGGTAGATGGACAAGAGAGAATAACATTTGGAGATAACTCAAAGGGCAAGGTTAAAGGATTGGGCAAAGTGGCAATATCAAATGATCATTCCATCTCCAATGTGCTTTATGTTGCTTCATTGAGCTTCAACTTGCTATCCATTGGACAATTGTGTGATCTTGGCTTCCAATGCTTGTTCACCGAGAAGGAGGTTGTTGTATCCAAGGTAGATGATAATCAAGTGATATTCAATGGATTTAGATACAACAACTTATATCTAGTGGACTTCACCTCTGAAGATGCAAATTTGAAGACTTGCCTATTCATCAAAATAACACTTGGGTGACTATGACATAGAAGACTTGCTCATGTTGGGATGAGCTCACTCAAGAAGCTTATGAAGAATGATTTGGTGGGAGGGTTGAAGGATGTGAAGTTTGAAAAGGACAAGCTTTATAGTGCATGTCAAGCCGGCAAGCAAGTTGCAAATACCCATCCAACAAAAGCTTTCATGTCAACCACAAGAGTGCTAGAATTCCTACACATGGATTTATTTGGACCAACAACATATAAGAGTTTGGGAGGAAACCTTTATTGTCTTGTGATTGTAGATGACTATTCAAGGTATAATCGGGTATTCTTCCTTTATGACAAATCCAAAGTTGCATCTTGCTTCAAGAAGATTGCCAAGAAAGCACAAAATGAATTTGAAGTAAGCTCAAGAAGATTAGAAGTGATAATGGCAAAGAGTTTGACAACACAAACATTGAAGCCTATTGTGATGAAGTTGGAATCAAACATAAAGTCTCCGCAACTTATACTCCTCAACAAAATAGTGTAGTTGAGAGGAAGAACCGGACATTGATCACTCTTGCAAGAACAATGCTTGATGAGTACAACATCCCTAAAGCTCTATGGGTGGAAGCAATCAACACCGCATGCTATGCATCCAATCGCCTATTCCTTCAAAAGTTCCTTGGCAAGACACCTTATGAGTTGCTCAATGGGAAGAAGCCAGACGTCTACTTCTTTAGGGTGTTTGGTTGTAAATGCTACATCTATAAAAAGAGACAACACCTAGGGAAGTTCCAAAGGCATTGTGATATTGGTTTTCTTGTTGGTTACTCATCAAAGTTCAAAGCATATAGAGTATTTAATCATGCCATCGGCTTGGTTGAAGAAACATATGATGTGGAATTTGATGAATCTAACGGCTCCCAAGGAGCACATGAGAATCTTGATGATGTAGGTGATGAACCATTGAGGGAGGCTATGAAGAACATTCCGATGGGAGACATCAAGCCAAAAGATGATGAAGATGATGTACAAGTCATTGATCAACCTTCTTCATCAAGTGTGCCACAAGATGGTGAAAAAGATGGGAGAGTAGAAAATGAAGATACTCATATCTCCCATGAGCAAATGGTGGTACAAGCACAAGATGTTGATGCTCCACAACCTCCTCCTCAAGTGGTCAATAGAAGAAATACACCTCTCCTACAAGATCATCCACAAGATCTCATCATAGGGAGTCCATCAAAGGGTGTAATGACTCGATCTCAAAAACTTGCTTCATTTATTGCTCATCACTCTTTTGTCTCTTGCTATGAGCCTACCAAGGTAGAAGAAGCTATTAAAGACCCGGATTGGATCAATGCCATGCATGAAGAGTTGAATAACTTCACTCGCAATGAAGTTTGGACTCTTGAAGAGCGACCAAAAGGTGCAAGAGTCATTGGAACAAAGTGGGTGTTCCGCAACAAGCAAGATGATCAAGGTGTTGTTGTGAGGAACAAGGCAAGACTAGTTGCAAAGGGGTTCTCTCAAGTTGAAGGTTTGGATTTTGAAGAGACCTTTGCACCGGTTGCAAGATTAGAAGCCATTCGTATCCTTCTAGCATATGCATCACATCATGAAATGAAACTATATTAAATGGATGTGAAAAAGTGCATTTTTAAATGGCTTTATTAATGAACTAGTCTATGTTGATCAACCTCCCGGGTTTGAAGACCCTAGATATCTTAATCATGTTTATAGGTTGTCCAAGGCGTTATATGGGCTTAAGCAAGCCCCAAGAGCTTGGTATGAGCGCCTTCGAGACTTCCTCATTAAGAAGGGTTTCACTATTGGGAAGGTCGACACCACACTATTCACCAAGAAGCTTGATGGGCATATCTTCATTTGTCAAGTATATGTTAATGACATTATCTTTGGATCATCAAATGAAGATTCTTGCAAAGAATTTGGTGAATTAATATTGAAGGAGTTCGAGATGTCCATGATTGGTGAGCTTACATTCTTTCTTGGTTTTCAAGTCAAGCAAATGAAGAGAAGAGATCTTCATCTCTCAAGAGAAATATACAAAAGATCTTCTCAAGAGATTCAAGATGGATGAATGTAAGCCAATCAAGACACCAATGCCTACCAATAGACATCTCGACCTAGATGAAGGAGGTAACCAGGTTGATCAAACTCTCTACCGTTCCATGATTGGTAGCTTGTTATATTTAACCGCATCTAGGCCCGACATCATGTTTAGTGTGTGTATGTGTGCTAGATTTCAAGCTAATCCTAAGGAAACACATTTAATTGCCGTAAAAAGAATCCTTAGGTACCTTAAGCACACACCAAGCATTAGGCCTTTGGTATCCCAAAGGAGCTAGATTTGAATTAGTTGGCTATTCCGATTCGGATTATGTCGGTTGCAAAGTTGATAGAAAAAGCACATCCGAAGGGTGCCATTTGCTTGGTAGATCACTTGTGTCTTGGTCCTCCAAGAAACAAAATAGTGTGGCTTTGTCTACTGCCGAAGCGGAATACATTGCCATGGGTGCTTGTTGTGCACAAATACTATACATGAAACAAACTTTGCTAGACTATGGTGTAGTTCTAGAAAAGGTACCTCTTTTGCGTGACAATGAAAGTGCGGTAAAACTTGCAAATAATCTAGTTCAACACTCTCACACCAAGCACATAGATATCCGTCATCACTTTCTAAGAGATCATGTTGCTAAAAATGATATATCACTAGAAGATGTAAGAACCGAAGATCAATTAGCGGATATCTTCACTAAACCGCTAGATGAGGCTACATTTTGTAGATTGCGGAATGAGCTCAATGTACTTGATTTTAGTATCTTCACTAAAAGATGAGCTTGGGTTGTCCCTTGCATTGCATTGTAATATACAACATATTTAACGCTTTATAATGCATATAGGGCTTGTCTAACATGGTTAAGATAACCGCTGAAAAGCGTGTGAAGAAGCTTAACCTTGGATCAAACTTGACAAGCAACTAGATTTACTTACAAGTATTGCATGTGCATGAATGTTGTTTTGTCGTTTTGTTCCATTTGCCCTCTTATTGCCTATTTTCTTAAAATGAATTATAGCCTAAGGCAAAATATTTTGAAAAATATGAGGGTTTGAGAGAGGTCACTCACATCAGTCCCAATTGGTGTTTATTTGAATCTTATTCAAGTTGGGACTTGATTGGGAACAGGCAGCGCGAAGGAACATTGAAGATTTGCTAGAAAAGAGTGACCGGACGCTGCACTGGACTCTGATGTCCAGCTTCCGGTCAGTTCATAGGAGGTGAACTCGCTACGAAGGAGTGATCGGACGCTGAAACAGTGTTTTCCCCGCGTCCGGTTAGAAGGAGCTTCAGTGTCCGGTCGATGATGAAGACGTCAAGGCTAGGTGACCGGACTCTGACTGCGTCTGGTCGGTGTCCACCGGACGCGTCCAGTCACAATTCCAGAGAAATTGGACCTCTCTGGAATTGACTGGACGATGGGTGGTAGCATCCGGTCGCTACCATCGGAGCGTCCGGTCAGTAGATTTCATGTGGCAATAGGGTTCTTATCTCTGTTTCCTTTTCTGACTTGGGGGCCACCCTATTTAATCTAATCGTCGGTGTTTTGACCTAATCCATCCATGCTCACGCCGACATCAATGCCGCAAGCCCCAAATTGCAGCCCTGCTGCTTCCACCGCCATCATGACCCGCTCTCTACATCCCCTCTGTGCTCCACCGCAGCTCCACGTGCTGCCCGCGACTCCCTGCGCCACCCGAGCCAAGCTTCGCTCGCCTCAGCCCGCACCGTGCTCCCCGCACCGTCGCGCTCGTGCTCACCGCCACGCCGTGCCCTAGCCTCCATGTCCCGCGCTGCTCAAGCCTCACCACGCCAAGCTCCTCACCAGCATCGCCCTCCACTGTGCCCCTGCTCTAGCATTGCCCGAACCCTAGGGTAGCGCCATAGCTCCACGCCAGTGCATCCACTGCAAATCCTCACCGTCGACTCACTTTGCGTCGCCGATCTTCGTCAAGTCAGGACCCTAACCCTAGTCGATTCGGTGGTTCCCCATGAGTTGCTTTTCTTCTTTTTAGATCACCGGTTCGTCAGGTACCATGCCCGCATTTCAATTTCATATCTAAATTGCTTGCTTCCTAGGGTTTCACATCTATTAGATATATCGTATTTATTTGTATATTCTATCTATTCCATCGTGCAGCGAGTTGGTGTTGTTGAGGTGTCAGTTGTAGTTGATAGTTAACTTAGAGTCAAGCTCACGAGTACGGATTGAGGCCAAGCCTCGAAAGTGTCTGTGGACCGTTGATCTTGTCAGCGGCAGTGGTTCTAGTCAGATCAGATGGCTCGCATGAAGAATGTCGGTGGTGGTCCAGGAGATGAGGATCGGAGGCCCTTGCCTCGCCAGCCTGCAGAGCCTAAAGGCAAGGCGACGAAGAAGCTAGCAACCTGGTAGCGCAAGTACCCTGATGCAGAGACAGCCAGAGTAGCTGTAGTCGCTAAGGCCACAGAGCGTGCCGAGAGAGGAGGAGCTCGTAGTGGAGTTGTTATTGCAGATCATCTGTCACCAGAGGCGCAGGGCAGACTTGAGCGTATTGAGCATCTTCATGGTAGTCCACCTAGGACTGTCATGATGGCAGGACGACATCTTCCCATTGTGGATCCTCAGCCTCAGGGGGAGTCACAACAGGAGCCACAACAGTAGCCCCCACCAGCAGAGCCGACAGAGCAAACTCAGGAGGGCCAGCAGGCCAAGGAGGCCGAGGAGACCGAGCAGGCACCCTAGCCACAGCTACGCCACTCTGGTTGTACCCATGTTCCAGTCTCACTGAGGCCGCCGACACGGCGGAGGGGATCACGTCCACCGCCTAGACCAAAGGGTCCGCCTCCTATGACCCATCTTGACTTGAGGGCTACCACGGCCAAGCAGGTTCAGTAGCTGAGGTTTGTAGAGTTTGATGTATGGTTTCCTCCGAGGAGGGATGAGAGAGCATCTGAGGGATTCTACACACCGCTCCAAAAAGATTTCTACAATGCATATCTAAACAGTGGAGCAGTCTTTAGATCTCAGAGAGTCTACAGCATTGAGGCTATAGTCGCAACAGTTGGAGAGCATATTCGCCCCTACCTTGCATATCTGCCGGGGCTGACTGATTTGATTGGATGGACAGGACTATATGTTCCATCGTGGGTTCATCAGTTCTATGCTTCTCTCTTTGTTGACCCGCAGCATAACTTTATTCACTTTGCATTTCAAGGCAGAGATTACAGACTAACAAGTCAGAGGGTCAAGGAGATACTGAGGCTACAAGAGCAGCCATTCAAGTTACGTGAGGTCTATTATGGATAGACAGAGCCTCCCAAGCGTCCTCATGGTGGTTTGGTGCCCCCTACAGATCCTGTGCGACACTGCTTCAAGGAGCCTTTTGGCGAGGGCTCACGCAGGAACCCCAGTGATCTTACTCCGACTGCTCGAGTTCTAGAGGCTATTATGAGGAGGACACTGCTTCCTAGGATGGGATATAGGGAGGGCCTGACACATATCTAGCTATGGCTTCTCAACGCCCTGATGCAGCAGATAGTGTTTGATGTTTGGGATCTTCTTCTGTCTGAGATGGAGGACACGATAGCTGAGGGCTTCAAGGGTCACTGGCAGCTACCCTATGCTCACTGGATCACTTTCATTATCCTCAAGGCAGTGATAGTTAGGTCACTAGAGATGGTTGCAGAGTACAGAGGTGCCACCACCGAGTTTCCTGCTTATAACATGGCATAGAGGATCAGGCATAGCACGCCACAAGCACCTAGTTAGCCTCGCCATCATCCAGATATACCAGAGTCTATAGCTCAACAAGATAAGATCATTAGAGGCATAGCAGCTACTGAGGAGGAGCAACTTAAGGCATAGTAGGAGGTGAGCGAGCCTAGAGATAGCTCAGACGATGACTACCAGCCTATTCCTCATATGCCTCCACGCAGACATGATGCAGAGGCCGACAGTTCTAGCTCCGCTCCACCTACACCGCAAACGGACCCCACTTTGATTGCAATCCTTGAGAGGATGCAACAGGATCAGGCTAGACAGGCTCAGGAGACCGCTACCAACTTTGCACAGCTTCAGGCTCATCAGGATGAGTTCCAGCGACAGTAGTAGGTCCTCCAGCAGCAGCAGCAGCAGATGCATCAGTAGCAGTTACTCATGCAGCAATAGCTTTTGGGATTCATGTAGCATGTAGTGACAGCCATTGGGGCCCCACAGCCATAGCCTTCGCCCTAGATTGGTTAGCCTACTACCACTATGATGACTCCAGCAGTACAGCCCAGTGGGCTTTAGAGTCAAGAACAGCCTCTAGCTCCATTTGCTTCTCCCACAATACAGGTGTCCTAGTGGTTATCCTCGCCAGTGGTAGTCCCGCAGTTCACACCATTTCAGACAAGCTTCACACTGGATCAGTCATCCTCGCTATTTGTGCCTAACACGTCAGTCTCTAGGAGTCTTGGAGCATCTTTTAGCGAGTTGATAGGGATGCCTACACAACCACATATGCATACCCTAGGTCCTTCTACAGCAGCTCCCGTCGCCATGACTCCTCAGAGGCTCCCTTCGTCTATCGCATCTTCAGATCCTACGACAGACATACCAGCAGCATCATAGGCTGCACCTGCCCCAGCTCAGACCTAGACTGCTTTAGCGACGCTTCTAGCCACAGAGGGCCAGTCAGTACAGAGCTCAGGGTCAGATGATGATGGCGCCCAGTTCCAGCTTGCTCCTCGTACCTCAGCGCCCGGCTCGTCCGCTGCAGCCCCACCGACCGACCCTTAGGTTTTGCTGTTTGATGCCAAAGGGGGAGAGGGTTCAAGTATGTAGACTCAGGGGGAGCGACTTTTAGGGGGAGCCTAGTTAGCTACTAGTCTATTATATACATTTGGAGTTTTATTTGTGTGATACACTATTACTATTATGCATTCGTGTGTTTACCTTCATGCATTAAACTATATCTATGTGATAGTGATATCTACGTGATCGTGATATATGACATGTGTGCTCTCTACTTTGAATTATTTATATGTCATATCACTTGTGTTATGCTCATTTGCCTTGCTTTCGCGTTTATACTCCGATGCAAATGAGCTTTATTACTTGTACTCATGCTTATTTCATGTCCTTTGAGTACATTATGTTGGCTTGGGTCATATAAGCTCGCCTAACCTTTTGTTCTTATTGACAAAAGCTTATATGATCCAAGCATGTTAAAAAACTCAACTCTTTCACATACTCGAGGTGGTATTGTCATCAATCACCAAAAAGGGGGAGATTGAATGCATCTAGGCCCCTAGTTGGGTTTCGGTGATTAATGACAATACAAGATTACTATGACTAACGTGTGTTTTACAGAGGCAATTTAAGTTAGGTCATGGTAATGGAGATCAATTGGGCAATCGAGGTGGTCATGCCCCTACGATGGAAATCGTTTTGGTTTCAAAGGATGGACGACAAGGTTAAGGATGACTAGTTCTAAATGTCGATTGGAGTTGGAGAGACACTTAAAGTAATTTAGGACTTTGTTTTTTCTTTGGCCGTACTATTAAGGGGGGTATGGACGGGTAGCTTGACCTAGGTGAGTCTAGTGAGTTAGGTGTGGTGCACACTTGTTAAAACTAGCGCTAGGTAGCTCCTACATATGCCTAAGATCCTTTGGAGCTAACTTCATTCATATATGATCGAGAGTTAGAAGTGAATGGAGGGTTAAGTATTGACCGGACGCTGGCTCCGGTGTGACCGGACGCTAGCCATAGGGTCCGGTCAGTTCATTTGACCAAGGAGATTGCGTCTGGCGTGACCAGATGCTGAGTGGTCAAGTGATCGGATGCTGAGGTCCAGCGTCCGGTCGACTCCAGTAAGGTTCCAGAAGAGAAAATCTACGACCAAACGTGCCCGGTCAGTACTGACTAGACCCTGGGGGTTCAGCGTCCGGTCGAGTACAGTAAGGTTCCATTGAGGGTTAAATACGACCGGACGTGTCCGGTCAGTGATGATCGAATGCTGCCAGCGTCAGGTCAACACTTAATCACTGGTGTGCAGATTGAACTAACCGTAGCGTCCGGTCAATATGACCGGAGCGTCCGGTCATCCCGTAGAGGCACTTAACGGTTCGTTTTTCAGCCCATGTTATAAATAGAAGCTCCACTCGTGTGTGGAGTGACTTTTGCTCATTCCAACAGCTGAGAAACATGTTTGTGAGTGCCAAGAAGAGCAAGGTCCTAGTGAGGTAATTGAGATTTGAGAATCCAAGAGAGTAGCCTCATTAGTGAATCAAGAGTAGCAAAGTGTGCATCCACCGTTCTCATTAGGCTTCGCGTGGTAAAGTGAGAGTTCGTGCTTGTTACTCTTGGTGATTGCCATCACCTAGACGGCGTAGTGGTGATTGGGAGCTTGGTGATCACCCGGCAGAGCTTGTGGGTGACCCAACTCAAGTTGTGAGCGGTTGTGGGTGATTCACCGCGACGGAGTGTCGAAGAATCAACTCGTAGAGAGCACTTGATCCTTGCACGGATCAAGGGGGGACACCCTTGCACGGGTGCTCCAACGAGTACTAGTGGGGAGTGGCGACTCTCCGATACCTCGGCAAAACATCACCGCGTTTCTCTCTCTCTATTTACTTTGAGCATTTACTTTGAACATTTAGTTTGAGCAATTCAATACTTGTTTTTACATTCATAGAATTGCCATGCTAGAGTAAGTTTGGAACATAGGTTGCAAGTCCTTTGTGCGTTAGATTAATAGAAACACTTTTCTAGGCACAAGGGGTTAATTGGGCTATCCGTAGGATTTAATTATTGCAAGAAAATTTAGAATTAGCCAAATTCACCCCCCTCTTGGGTATCTTGATCCTTTCACTCTTAAAAGGTCAGCCTCTGAAAATAGGTTCTATTTTCATATGTGGATCTCTTAAAAGGCCTGCCTCTGTTAATATGATTTTCAAAGACGGGCTGTCTCCAAAAATCATATGTTCGCCTTAAAAATTGCTCGTTATTTTAGGAGACCATCTTAATTTTTGCTTGCCTCCGTTAATCAAAATGCCTGTCTCCTAATTTTTTTGTGCTAGTGTAGTTACCTCATTATGGTTGGCATAAGTAGATCGCGAGATGATCGTGCAACAAGTTATACATCTCGTTGCAATGCATGGACACATTTGCTAGTAGATATTAAAAGGTGAAGAGTCTAAAACTATGTCAACTTCTCAAGAGCCTAGTATTAGGCATAAATACAAATGTACTCCATCTATTCTAAATTATAAGACGTTTTAACTTTTCTAGATGCATTATTTTTACCATGTATATAGACATAATATATATATATCTAAGTGCATAGCAAAAACTATGTATCTAGAAAACGGCAAAACGTTTTATAATTTAGAACGCAGGGAGTAACAGACTTCAATACCTCTAGGTGAAGGTTGACTTATTATCTTATTATATATGGGGACTCTACCTAAGCACATCTCCAAAAAGACCACTGAAGTACAGTTTAGTTTGAGGGTGATTCTTTTGTATGAAAACAAAACAGAAGGCAGGCAAAATAAAAGCCCACACACACATGCTAGAGATGAGCTAGAGAGAGATCTAGAGAGACATAGGGAGGGAGTTGTTGGAGGTTGGGACTTGGGGGACCGGCATGCAATGCAAGGAACATTCTATTTCATCATATTCATACGAACTTAGTTTGATCTCCTCTCCCACCAGTTAAATGAGCTCTGCAAACAAAGCCTAGCTATAGTAGGTTCCGTACCCAGCTAAAAAGCTTCACAAGCAGCTGCAACATCTCATCTCATACTGCATGCATGTACTGTAGCTACTACTAGTACTCCGAAGGTGTTTGGTTTCCTGAATTAAATTTTAGTACATGTCATATTGGACGTTCGGATGTTATTTAGGAGAACTAAATATGAGTTAATTATAAAACTAATTACACAGATGGAGACTAATTTACAAGACGAATTTATTAAGCCTAATTAATCTACCATTAGCACATATTTACTGTAGCACAACATTGTCAAATCATAGACTAATTAGGCTTAAAAAAATCGTCTCGCAAATTAGCCACAATCTATGCAATTAGTTATTTTTTTCGTCTATATTTAATACTTCATGTATATGTCTAACATCCGATGGGACATGCACTAAAATTTTACACCCCCGTACACTAATAAACACGCACTGTACGCACGGTCACATTCCATAATAACTCACAGCACTGCACTGCGCGCCACTCCGGCTGGCCGGCCTCTTCTACTCTGAATTAGTAGGCGGGTGTTTAGTTACCCCAAATTCTAAAATTTGGCACTATGCAAAAAGAAGATTCTTCGTCACATCAAATTTGCGGTATATGCATGGAGTACTAAACGTTGACGAAATCAAAAACTAATTGCACAGTTTAGTTGTACTTTGCGAGACGGACGTTTTGAGCCTAATTAATCAATATTTAGACAATTATTACCAAATACAAACGAAATGCTACAGCTATGCCTACAGTAACTTTGCCGGCGCCGAGTCCAGGCCGAACTAAACGAGGGCTAGAGTGTAGACGTACAGTACGTGCACTAATCTCTAGAAACTAAGTACACCCTCTAATCAAACACATGCACCGGAAAGAACAAGACGACGACGACATAGCTCGCGTAGCCATGCAGACTGGAGAGAGTGAGAGAAGCTAGCTAGCTCTAGCTCTAGCTCTAGCTGTTGCTAAATTGATTGGGAGGGACGAGCGAGATCGATCATGTCAGTGTGTGTACTACTGCATGACATGCATCAAATTAAACAACTGATGACGACGACTAGCTAAGTGATTAATTAATAATGGCATGCATAGGTCCATCAGGCCACGTCGTGCTGATCTTCCTTGAGCCCGCCGGGGAAGAGGTCCAGCGTCTTGAGCGGCCGGCAGAAGGCAGCCGGCGGCGGCGCCACCTCGAACCCCGGAGGCGTCGTCATGTCGACGGCGGTGGAGGTGGCAGAGCTCACGACGACGTCGTCAAGCGCCACGCCGAAGTTGTCCAGCTTCCGCAGCGACGAGTACTCCGGCCGGCCGAGCGACTCCGCCGGCACAAGCCCTCCTCCTCCGCCACCCTGTCAGAGTCATCCATTGTCGTCGTTGCATGGACGGATCAATATATATTAATAAAGATGGAAACTTTATTTCATTTCTAGTGATGTGACGTGTAGTAGATATAGAAAGTATCCTACGTGCTCTGCTCGTAAGTCGTACCTGATAGTGGAACAGCTGGGTCGTCGGCGACGGGGGAGTGGCGTTGCCGGCGCACCTGCTCGCCGGTGCAGCGGTGGCAGCGAAGGCGGCGGGGTAGTAGTAGCCGTATGCCGCAGCGGCCGCTGCCGCGGCAGCAGCCGCAGCAGCCGGGGTGGGCGACGTCGACGGGGAGAGCAACTGATGATGCCCGTACGGCGCGACCGGCGGCGGCGCGGCGGCCAGGAAGCCGCCGTGGTGGTGGCCGTGGCCGTGGTGCGCCGCGGCGGCGTAGTACTGCGCGCAGGAGAGGAGGTGGTGGCTCATGCAGAGCCTGCGGCGCAGCTTCTGGCGGTCCCGGGCCTTGTGGTTCTGGAACCAGTAGAAGACGTTCTTGCCCTCGATGCGGCCGTAGCAGGCGAGGTGCGCCGTGATGTGCTGGATCTGCGACGCGTTGGGCGTGCGCAGGCCGCCCCGGTACATCTCCTCCAGGATCATCAGCTGCTCCGGCGTCGGGCACCACCGCGTCGACCCCGACACCACCTGCGGCTGCGGCTGGCCCTGCTGCTGCGACGGCATGTCGGTCGTGGTCGGCGTCGATCTAGCTACCTCTAGCCAACTACGTACTTCCAGCTAGGATTTGATGAGTAGCTATATATTTGTGTACGTGCTCGATGGATCGATCAATCAGTTTGTTTGTTTGGTTGGTTGGAAGCTGTCTGTGAATAAGCAAGCAAAGGTTGTTGTTTGTGGTTGGTTGGTTGGGTGTGTTGAGAGAGAAGGAGAGACAAAATGGGTACTAGGAGGGAGGAGGAACAGATCGATATATAGTTGGGTGGATGGAGGTCTGATGAGGAAGAAGAGGATGTGACGAAGAAGAAGCATATAATGGAGAGAGGCCGGGACACTACTGCACTGCTTCCCTTCTTCCTGTCTGCAGTATACTATACATTACACGCGCACATGCTCACCACCACCACCACCATGGAGTTGAGTTTAGAGAGAGAGGGAGAGGGAGAAGCTAGGACATGTGTACTCGCTACCGGAAACCGGCACTTTGCCGAGTGCTAGAGGCTTTGCCGAGTTTATTTTATCGGGCACTCGGTAAAGACGGTCTTTGCTGAGTGCCAAATAAAATACACTCGGAAAAAAAACACTCGACAAAATGCGTCTTTGCCGAATGCATTTTTTCTGGCACTCGGCAAAGATGTATTTTGCCGATTGCTATTTTTCGGCACACGGCAAAATGCGTCTTTGCCGAGTGCCTTTTTTCTAGCACTCGGCAAAGATTTATTTTGCCGAGTGCCTTTGTTTTGGCACTCGGCAAAGAGGCATTTTGCCGTGTGTATTTTTTTTGCCCTCGGCAAATCAGTTTTTCAAAGCAATTTTTGAGGCCCTAAATGAATTCAAATGAAAAACTTTTCAACTACAAGGTTGTATAACTTCTCAAGATCTACAAAGTTTATTTTGGGCATTTCTTTATTTGACAAAGAGACAATAACGTTGTTCATAAAATCTACATCTCTCATATCTCTCATTAGTTTCATGAAAGTAGAAGAGGGATATATAAAATTTGTGAACAATGTTACTACCACTATGTCAGATGAATAAATGACCAAAATAAACTTTGTAGATCTTGAGAAGTTATGAAATTTTATAGTTGGCAACATTTTGATTTGAAATCATCTTGTCATGCAAAAACGACGTTTGAATTTGAAAAATTGAATTTTTCAAAAGACCTCAGATGGAAAAACTTCCTAAATGAAAATTGTAGATCTCCAAAAGTTATGAAACTATGTAGTTGACAACATTTTGATTTGAAATCATCTTATCATGCAAAACTATGTTTGAATCTCTCAAATTTGAAATTCGAATTTTTCAAACGACCTCGGATGGAAAAACTTCCTAAATAAAAATTGTAGATCTCGAAAAGTTATGAAACTTTGTAGTTGACCACTTTTTGATTTGAATTCATTTAGGG
Organism: Miscanthus floridulus; assembly: GCF_019320115.1. Taxonomy (NCBI): domain Eukaryota; kingdom Viridiplantae; phylum Streptophyta; class Magnoliopsida; order Poales; family Poaceae; genus Miscanthus; species Miscanthus floridulus. The sequence continues at coordinate 16,155,183 of NC_089595.1, forward strand.
CCTCAAACAAGCAATTTACTCTCAGTTTAGTATAATATATGAGGATAGATAATGAAATCTAGACACAAGTGATAGTATAGTGCAGTGGTAGAGCAGCAGACACGCGAGGGAGAGGTCGTGAGTTCGAATCCCGCCGGCCACGTTAGCCGCGAATTTAGCGCAAAAAATGCAGCGACTTCGATGGAGATGGGCGGGCGCTGGCCGGTGGCGGCCTCCCCCGATTTTTTTTAAAATTTTTGCTATTATATTTGGGTTTTTTCGCATTTTTATTTTGCCGAGTGTAAATCTTTGCTGGGTGCTTTTCCGGCACTCGACAAAGGCTTTGCCGAGTGCCCGACAAAAAACACTCGGCAAAGTCTGTTTGCCGACTAAAATTCACCAAGTGTCGTTTGCCGAGTGTCGACACTCGGTAAACTCTTTGCCGAGTGTTTTTTAGGCTTTGTCGAGTGCCTCGGGCACTCGACAAATATCCTGATTCCCGTAGTGACTGCAGCGACTGTTTATTTAGAGAGGGAGACAGAGAGAGCAGAGCAGAGGCAGAGATGAGAGATGTGGCAATTGGTAATGGCATATGCAAGCGGCGTTGATAGGTAAGGTACTGTGGTTAGTAGGCAGCAGTCATCTTTTCTCACTGAGCAGAGAAGCAGAGCAGTAATCAAAAGAATGAATGTGATAATCAATTTAGAACGAGTGTGTACTGTTGTATGGTGGATTTCCTGACCGATTAACACCACCGCATATCCAACATGTTTCGTACCCACCGCCCCGGCCTCCCATCCTAGCTAGCTATTATCATATGTACAGTATGTATGTACGTATGATCCATGAACCGTTAGTTGTAATGGCCATTAGCTAGCCTGAGTTGTCTTTATTTCAAACTTGTTTGCAAATAACATCTTAATTTGAAATCCATATGCATGCATGCATGACAGGTGAACATCAGAACATACAAGAGGCAACGACACAGTTCGATCAGTTCCTTGGCGTATTTATTGCTAGGCTACACGTACGTACGTTGTGTCGTGGTTGATTTCGTGCTTGGACGCGGCGAGCGTGGTACGTACTTGTGCGTGCACAGTTATTTGGTCACTCCTGATGCTAATAGCTACTCCTCGCTCGGCAACACAACACACACCACCTAAAAAACGATTTTTAACAACAGATCGAAATTTTTTTTTGTAGGGGCGGCTGGTGATGGAGCCGCCCCTACAAATGGAACAGCAGGGGCGGCCGCTCCTATAAATGGGATCTAATTTGTAGGGGCGGCTCAATCACCAGCCACCCCTGAAATTTCTATTTGTAGGGGCGGTTGGTGATTGAGCCGCCCCTACAAATAACCCACATATAAAACAGCTGCAACACTTCTTTTTTCTCGGGTCACTCACTCCAACCCGTGAAAGAAAGGTGGGGAGGCCTTGGCACCTCTCAAAAATTGTTTTGATCTCAAATTCTTTGGTGGAGAGGTTGCTATTTCATATTTTTTTTAAGTTTTAATGGTCGGTTAGTGAGTGTCTATTGTAGGGTACTACGTGTAGGGTACTGTAGGGTACTACAAACGTCAAGCGTCAGTAAGTGGCTATTGTAGGGTACTACGTGTAGCTAGACGATACTAGCTACTCCTACGTCGATCTGCTCTAGCTAGCTTGTTCTAGCTAGCAAGCATAGATGGCGATTCGATTAGGTTTATGTACACGCACCAGCTAGCGTGCATGCATAGCTGACTACTAATACAGTAACAAGCATTATTTAGTGAGGTGATAAACCAGAGATGATCGATCGATGATGGAGGACGTCGGTACTGGTACTAGTACTCAGCATTCGGTTACGCATGGACGATAGCTAGTGCAGCATAGGAGTACATTATTCCTCTTTAGAAAATGGCTCCTAAAAAAAATGGCTCCTTTCCTCTAACATGCCTGCAATGTACGTATGCAAGGCTGCCTGCGACTCTGCCTTGAATGGTTACTGGTACCGAGTTATTTAGCACGTCGTGTCGTGCCTTCATTCTGATTCCGGCCCGCCTCTCGCTGCTGCTGGTCTCTGCATGCGTCTGCCTCTGCCTGCTCATCCTTCAGAAAAAAAAAGAAGCCAGTATTAATCAGTGGTGACTCTTCAGAGAGATAGAGAGAGAACGCCTCAAGGCCGGGCATGAACATGCATGCACTATGCGTGCATTTAAGGGGAGAATTACACGTCGGATTCTGGAAATCTGCCTAGGATTTCGGTCGACGACCACACACCAGTAGATAGAGCCAAGGAAAAAGAAAGCTTGCGGGCGTGTTTAGTTCTAGCAAGCTAGAATTTGGGGATATTATAGCATTTTCGTTTTTATTTAGTAATTAGTGTTCAATCATGGACTAATTAGACTCAAAATGTTCGTCTCGCAATTTTCCACCAAACTGTGCAATTAGTTTTTTTTTCGTCTACATTTAATGCTCCATGCACGGGCCGTAAACATTCGATGTGATAGGTACTGTAGCACTTTTTAAGAATTTGAGGTGGAACTAAACTTACACAGTTGCAGCAATCGGAAACTGGGGAATTATGAGGTGATGATGGCCCCGCCCCTGCATGCCCGTCCCTTAGCTTCCTTCCTTCATGGCTCATGGCTCTCGTCAGGACACTTCACACTTGCTCGCAATGCATCGTGATGCGTGCTCTCCTCTCTCAGCTACTAGTAGCTAGCTGGACTGGGTATGTGCCCTTGCCGAGTGGCCCTTTTATTTGGGGCAGGGGAAACTGCAGCGGATCAGCAGAATTCAGTGAGTAATTACTTCCATCCTTTTTGTATTTCCTGCATTCCTTACCTATACGGCTATACGCCTATCTATACCTATATGCTACTGTATACTCCTATACAGCTGTGACAACCTAGCTAGCTAGCTGAATGCCTTGTCCTCATCTGATATCTCGATGCGTATGTAGTAGGAGTATATGTACATGTATATATGTGCATCTTTTACACTATACTGCTGCTCTCGACGGGCATCAGGTACGTACGTACTGCATGGCCGGCATATATGCAGATTTTCAGAAAGATCAGAAATTCATTATTGCCATATGATGCCGCGGTCGCCGCCAGTACATTCCCTCGCCCGCAGCTAGTAGTATGGCTAGCTACTCATTGCTACATCATTGTTCCATTTCCATATCTTTTTGGCCTGCTTTAATTTGCCCTAACTTGAGATTGCCGTACATTCTATTCGGGTATATATATATATATATATATATTCGGGTATATATATATATATATATATATATATATATATATATATATATATATATATATATATATATATATAGAACTACTATCCTGTAGCTGGCTACAAAATAACTTATTATGTAGCCACTTTGAGTTACGATAATTACTATGTTAATTTACTAAGTGGTTTATTATAACGTTACGGTAAATATCTCCATGTGTTATAGTAACCCAACTATCGTAAATATGTATTAACATTATCGTAAATTAGTGTATAAAATTATGGTAAATGGAGGTGGCTACAGAATAACTTATTTTGTAGCCGGCTACTGAATAGCCTCTCCCTATATATATATATATATATATATATATATATATATATATATATATATTATATCATTGTGCACTTTTACCTCTCTGTCCTTGTCCTTGTCCTAATGTGAACACATGGTTGACATGCGCACACGTGTGATGAGTGACGAGTGATTGTCAAGAGATGATCGAGCTTTGGTTTAGTGTTTGAGACTAACCATAGCGTTAGTGTGGTGTTATTCAACATGTCTCTTATCTTGTGATGTGGAGGTTGTGCTGAGCACTGAGACGGTCGCCGACGATAATGAAGAAGGTCAAGCGAGTTCGTGCCGATCGATTAAGAGCGGTGAAGGGCGGACATGGACGCTTGGACGAAGGGACGAGAGCCGGAGGACAGATCATGGATGGCTGACACTCGGACACATGGACCAGAGCAAATGTACTACCTCGCTCTCGTACGTAGCTTAGATTATTTCGATCCCAATTAATTCCACGGGTTACTACGTTCAGACACACATCATTTGTTGCTGCCGCCTGCACCAGATACTGCGGCTGCAGGTAGCAGGACCAGCTGTACATGTGTTTTTATTATAAATAAATACACTTATACGAAGTACTCTCTCCGTCCCTTTATATCTGTCACTGTTGGTGTGCGTACCATAAGTTTAACTCGATTTATATAAAATATGTGCAACATTTATATCTCTAAATAAATTTATTATCAAACTAGATTCAAATATCTTTCCAATGATACTAATTATATACTATAAATATTAATATTTTTTAATACATATTTACTCAAAGTTATTTCTCGAGAAGCGCAAACGATAGATATTTAGGGAATAAGAGGTATGTGGTGATGATGAGGTGCGCGTATACTACGTGCTACTACAGTACCTAGGAAACATATAATAACTAACCAAAAGTGTATTCCCTCCGTCCCTTTATATCTGTCGTCGTCGGTGTGCGTGCCACAAATTTGATTCGATTTATAGAAAATACGTGCAATATTTATATTTTCAAATAAATTTATTAAAAAACTAGATTCAAAGATCTTTCCAATGATACTAACTATGTACTATAAATATTAATATTTTTTTAATATATATTTAATCAAAATTGTTTTTCGAAGCACAAATGGCAGATATTTAGGGATACAGGGACTATGCAATTCATTCAAAGATGAATGCATGCATGCATGATGCAATGTCAGGCAGACGGTACGGCCGGGTTAGCTTAGTAACACACTGTGACACACACAGAGATCAAGAGAGAGACAGACAGTCACAGCTTGTTTCTAAAAATTGCCAGATGATATCTCCTGATATACAAAAGGATCTTGCAAAAGCTTGTGCAGAGGAAGTCACAGCTGTCAGTATGGATGAGATTCAAGGTAGAAAATTCTAAGTGCTTATTGATGAGTCCCGAGATGTATCAATAAAAGAGCAAATGGTAGTGATTCTAAGGTTAGTACTCCACAATTGTAATTTTGTGCATAGATTTTATTACAATCATTTCTACAATTATACTAGCACATAAACAAACGTACTGTGTAGGTTTGTGAATGATAAAGGGCAAGTGGTGGAGAGATTTCTTGGACTTCAGCATGTTCAGAGTTGTATAGCTATTGCATTGAAAGAAGCTTTGGTCGGTATGCTTTCAAGTCACAATTTGTCTATCTCTATGCTTCGTGGGCAAGGGTATGATGGAGCTTCTAATATGAGAGGTGAATTTAATGGGGTGCAGAAATTAATTCGTGATGAAAATCCTTATGCTTTCTATGTGCATTGTTTTGCCCATCAATTGCAACTCGTGGTTATTGCTGTTTCGACTTCTAGTGCAGACATAGCAGATTTCTTTAACTATGTTCCTTTAATAGTCACCAATGTGGGTGCATCTTGTATGAGAAAAGATGCCTTGCTTGCAAAGCATCATGATGTGTTGCTAGAAAAGATTGAGAAGGGTGAGATTATGACTGGAAGAGGTTTAAATCAAGAAAGTAGCTGTCGGTGTTTCGTACAAGCACCGGCAAGTAAATCTATAGTAATGCGCGTTAGGCTCGGATGGTGCGCTAATGGACACAGGATTTATACTGGTTCGGGCGGAACGTCCCTACGTCCAGTTTGTTGCTGCTTGTGTTATTAGCACCGTGAACGGTCTGTAGTAAGGGATACAAACTGCCGAGAGAGGGACTGGTCCCAAGTCTCCGATCGAAGGATTGAAAGGTGGTCGAGAGCTTCGTAGCTGCTCGTGTGTTTGAGTGCGTTCTATTGTTCGGTCCTATTTTTTCCGTCCCTTTGATGGAGGATGCGCATCCCCTTTTATAGATGAAGGGGCTGGCTTTACAAGGGTGAGGGCTCCAGGATGCGTACTCTACTTAGCCTTGTGGCTCATGTCTACCTGGTCAGGTCCCCCATTCTGATGAGTGCGAAGGAAGATAAGTGCTTACGATGTTGTTGATATCTCTGTAGGATGTCAGATTAGTCACAGCATGCTGCCCCCAGGGTATGGGCTGTAGTACAGTGGTTTTGACTTAGGAGCCTCCCCCCAGCCTTGCTCCACACGTCTTCTGGTTCCCATGATTCTTGTTGGGAGAATTCGGGGTCGGGGTCCGGTGTAGTGCCGTGGCCAAGGCCCTCTGACTGGGAGGACCTGAGGGGTCGGGAAGAGGGCCCCGCTCCCTCGGGTCCACAGCGCGGTGACGGAGTATCCGTCGTTCGTGGAGATAGCAAATCCGTTCTTGGAGCGTAGCGGTTGTCGTATATCTTTGTTGGGTTCCGTGTCCCAGAGCTGAAGGCGGCGCCTACAACTCTACAGAGTGAGATGCACGCACCTGTAATACCTTTTGGGCTCAGCGGCGCCTGGAAGGGTCTAAAGCATCAGTCCTGTTGCTCCCTGGCAGTCCTTTTCCTGCCAAGGCGCAGGGTATGGTCGTTGGAGCCATGGTTGACCCGAACGTCTTGTCTCGTCCTGTATCCATCATTATGAGGGATAGATATCGATCAGGGCGAGGCTCGTTCTGGGCCGTCGGGTGAGGCGGAGATCAATCCCTATCTCTTGGGCGAGACTAACCCTATCCCTCTGGGATCGGGCGAGGCGGAATCCATCCCTTAGCCCTCGGGCGAGACCGAGCCCGCCCTATAGGCGTCGGGCGAGACGGAGTTTGGCTTTGAGCCTTTGGGCGAGACAGGGTTATCCCACAAAGGCGTCGGGTGAGGCTGACCCTGCCCCTCCGGGATCGGGCGAGACGGAACTCATCCCTTAGCCCTCGGGCGAGACCGAGCCCTGCCCTCAAGGCATCGGGCGAGACGGAGTTTATCCCTCGGCCCTCGGGCGAGACCGAGCCCGTCCCAAAGGTGTCGGGCGAGGCGGAACCGAACTCCTGTTACTCGAACAAGGGATGACATGACGCCTTTATGCGTCCGGAAGTTTTTCACGTTTGGTGGTTATCGGTTCCACCTTCTGGGGTACCCCGGTATTAGGTCCCCGACAGTAGCCCCCGAGACTCTAGGTGATTCGGGTAGAACCGCCTGGAGGGTGTTTTTGATTTCGCCGAAGCTAATTTGCCGGAGGGTGCGCGCGAGCGCACCCGATGGGTGTAGCCCCCGAGCCCCCGGGTGACTCGAGTAGAGTCGCCCGGGGGGTTGTATCGGCCCCTTCGTGGGTAAGGCTGAAGGACTTAGTTTTTCATCAACCGGGTGTTTTTCCGAGTGGGTCGTGTCGTCCCGTTCGCTGGGGATTGATTCGGAGCTGTCATAACTGGTGCTTCTGCCCTTGATGGCGGATCGTTCGTGGATTCCTTTTTAGTTGGGCCGGTCGGTCGAGTGTCTGGGCCCTAGGTGGTCCAAAGAGAAAAGAACAGGCCTTTGTGGCTGGCGCTTCCCCGGTGGGTAGAGAGTCCGGATTCACTTGGGGAAGGCGAACCGTCCGCCGAGATTTTTGGGGTGAGAGGATAGGGACTACGGGCGCGTGTCCCGCGACGTGACGCGGTGGCGCGCATGGCAGGCCCGGAGATCGAGGCGGACGGTTGCCCTTCTCGCGTCCGTCGCCCCCTATAAAACCACGGGGTTCGCCCCCAGGGATCCCGTATTTCGCTCCCCTTCCTTTGCGTTCTGAAACATCCGCCGCCAATCTTCCCAGCCTCTCACGCCCGCATCGCTACCGTCGACCGGCCTGCGTTCGTGTTCCAGCCGCCGTTAAGCTCGCGCCTGCCCTTCCCCCCTACTGCTTCAATGGAGTTGTGGGGCAGATCAAGCATCACCTCCCAGCGTCTGGAGGGCCTCGTCCGCCGTGGCCTTCTCCGCCCACTGTCCGCCGTCCAGGAGTGGTTGCTTCCTGGCGATGAGGGTGAGCCGGTGCCGCCTGAAGGGTATGTCGTCTCTTTTGCCCTCTTCCATGAGCGGGGATTCGGGGTACCCGCGCATAGATTCCTTCGGGGGCTATTAGATTACTATGAGGTAGAGCTGCAGCATCTAACTCCCAATGGGATACAGCATATGGCAGCGTTTGTTGCCCTGTGCAAGGGTTTCCTAGGGGATCGATCCCCATTTTGATCTGTGGCGGTATTTCTTTAGCGTTAGTCTGTCGAAGAGGAAGATTGGGGGGACAGAAGTGAACGCGCTGATGGGGTGTGCCAGCATTCATCTGCGCCATACCCGGTCGAAGGGTTACCCGTACATGCGTCTGGCTACATCCAACAAGGGATGGCATTCGCAGTGGTTTTATGTTAGGGATGATGTGAGTGCCACCCTACCGAAGTACACCGGACGTCTTATTGTGGATGCTCCGGCGTCGTGGGGCTGGGGCGTCCAGACTAAAGACAAGAAGCACATCTCCGACCTTCTCTCCTGCCCTCCATGCCCTGAAGGGTCGGGGTGTAAAGGGGTCGGGGATTATCGGTGCCTACCACGTGAGGAGGGTGGCGCCACTGATGGCGCGTGTGCTTCCCCTGCATCGGATGATGCCAGGGATATCGTTCGAGGGGACGGTGCTCGTTGACGAGGCGCTCCCTTATTCGGAAGTGGCGCAGCGTGTCAAGGAGGCGACGGAGCCGACGAAGGATTCTGCCGGCATGGTCCTCGACATCGTGTATCCGGTGCCCGGGCATCCTCCAATGCGGCCGGAGCCTGGGTTCTTCGAATTCGTAAGCCCTCTTCTCCTGCACTCTTTTCTTTCTCCTAAATCTCCCTTTTTTAATACTTGCTTTTGTGATGTTGGGGCTAGCCGAGGGGGCTAGTCTTCAAGGATAGTCCGGCTCCACTGCCGAAGGACAGGGCTGTGGCGGCGGCGAATCGACTCGCGGCCGAGCAGGACAAGAAAGCAAAGGAGGAGATGAAGAAGGCGAAACGACTGAAGCAGGAGGCACGGGATCGGGGAGAGGACGTGAGCAGTGAGGATGACGACGATGATGATGATGACGACGACGACGACGAGGTAGCCGTCGACGTGGATTGGGGTGTCCTGGAGGATGAGGAAACGCTGACAAGTGGCCACCCACCCGTGCAGGGGCCCTTCGCTTTTCACGCAGAGGGAAGTGAATCAATGAGGTCAGTGGAGGCCGGTGAGTCTGCCGCTTCGCATGGCGTGCCGGCCGAGGATCGGTGGATGGGGGATGCCGGGCTTGCTGCCGCCGACCCTGAGGCGATCGTGGAGGGGGGGGGTGGTACTAGAGCCGCGCCCGGCTTTGGTGCCGCACCTTGTGAGGTGTGGAGGGGAGCAGCTCCGGTGCTGTGCCCCATGAGACGAGGGAGGGGGACGGCTCTGGTGCCACGCCCGACGAGACGATGGAGGGGAGCGACTCCGGCGCTGCGCCCGACGAGATGAACCCCCCTGCCCCGGAGCAGGGGGCAGGCATGAAACGGTCCCGTCCGGACGAGTCAGGGCAGGGATCTAGGGATCCGTCCCCAAAACGCTTCCGCCGGCCGAGGACGTCAACATAAGCTCTTGACTCCTCTGTTTTCATCTTTTTTCCATTTTTATTTTGACTTAACGGTTATTACCTTTGTGTAGGTTCTTGCGGACGGGTCACCCCCTGGGGCTGGCGCCCAAGAAGAGTCTCGCCCTTCAAGCGGGACAGACGGCATCGCCTGGAGTCACCCCTATTTCGGGCAGGGGTGGTGCCGACGTTGGGGCCGCGTTGGCCGAACCGACGGCGTCCATGGTGGCTCCCACGCCCGCGGAGGCTACTGAGCGAGCGGCTTCTTCCGTGGCGGGCGTGGAAGAGCCGGCTGAGGACCGCATACCGCCGGTGAAGGTGATCGTGACTGCATCGAGCCAGGATCAGCCGGGCGCGGTCGTGGTGGCACCCGAGGGCGTGGTGCAATCCGCGCCGCTAGGTGCCCATGTGGATCCACCCGTGGCGCCCGAAGCGGTCCAGACGGAGGAGGGTCCAGCCGGAGGGTCCTTGAGTGCGGCGGTGGTGCCGCACAGGGTCAGGAGGGAGCCGCCACCGGCCCCTTTGTCGGGAGGAAGCCGCTCCCCTGCGCGGGGGGAGCCGCCGCTCCAGTGGATGGCTGCTCAGGACCCGATGTCGGCTCTTTTCTCGCTCGATGATCATTCCGAGAGTATGGAGCGAGAAGGTCTTGACATCGGGATCTCGACCATGCTGAACGCCCTGGACCAGGCCAGAGGAGCCCTCTGTGAGATCGTTATCCCTACCTCTCAGGTATTTTCTGGACTTTCTTTTTTCTTTCTTCGTGTGTTTGTGGGTTCTCGCATTTCTGATATCAGTCTTCTTCTTCTTCAGATTCTTGTTGCTCGTAGCCGGAAAAAATCCCAATTCCTCCGTGAGCAGAAGGCGGAGCGGGATCGCCTCTCCGAGGAGGCCCGGCTGCGAGCAAACATGGCCGCCCAGCTTGCTATCGTCCAAGAGCGGGAGGCCCAGGCAGCGTCAGGATGCGGAGGAGGCGCATGGGATGTTTCGAGGACCTATCGGCGAGGTCTAAGCTGGATGGAGAGGAGATTGCCAGACTCAAAAAGAGCGAGACGAGCTGCTGCAGAGGAATGCCGCGGCCAATGAGAAGGCCGGCGAAGTCCTGAAGGAGCTGGAGATGGAGCGGGACCTCCGGCAGAAGGCTGAGAGTAGGGCCACAGCCCTCCAGGAGAAGGTGGACGAGGACACCGAGGTGGTCCGCTCTCTCCGGGCGGAGCTTGATGACGCGGTGAAAGGAAAGTTGAGTGCCGAGAACGTCGCCACCAAGCTGGAGAAAGAGGCTGCCTATACGCACAGGGCCCTTCAGGCGGAGAGCGATGAGCATGATCTTCTACAAGCTGCGGTCGGGGTGGTCCTTAACGCCCTGAATGTGACGGAGCCGGTGGAGACCAGCCCGCTCGCGGCTCGTGTCGGAGGTATCACGGCTCGGGTGGGCCAACTTGAGGAGAGTGCCTTTCACGCCGGGATTACCCAGGCCTTCACCGTCGCCCACGCCCATTATGAGAAGGAAATAAACCTGAGGGTGATGAGCGAAGGCTTTCCGTCCACCTACGAGGATGAAGAGCTGGAGGAAATGGAGAAGATGGTCGCTCCCCTTGCGAAGAACCTGGCAGACAGTCTGAAAGAAATGGTTCTCCCTTCGCGGGAGTAATTAATCGAACAATTTTGAGAATAGCTTATATGTAATATGTGGATAAGTGTCGGTACTTTTCGAGTCTGGACGCCTTTCGTGCTTTTGCGTCTTAATTTCGTTTTGTTTGATTTTTTGCGATTTGATTTTTTACGGTCTTACCAATATGTTCCCCTGAATTATGCCGCTGATTATAATGCGAGGAGATTGTTCCGAAGGGAGGAAAGGAGGTGGCCGTACCTTAACAGCCCCCGAGTAAGGTCCGACCCCCGCACCTGCTGGGGTCGAGTGTTACTGGAGACCGGAATCGTGGTTTTGGTGACAATGGATGTCATCGCAATAATCCCCACCCTGTCTTCCAATAGAAATCCCAACTGGGGACTCTATGGGCTCGGCCAGGTGGGGCCTTTGAACCTGTGTCCCTGCATTATTTGGCCCGAGCCCCCGAGCCTTGTTAGGGTCTGATAGGGGTCGGCCGTTATTTGCGTGTTACCCCGTCCTCGGTTTTCGCAATCGGAGGGGCTGAGTGAACGACACTTGCCTCGACGGCTTGAGTACCACGCTCAACGAGCTCGCTAACGGGTACGTTCATGCGGAATCCGGGTCCATCATTTGCTGATGGGGTCGGCAGAGCCCTCTGGTGGCACTCCACAACTTCTTAACCCGCCTCCCGGCAGATGCCTGAGTCGTTCGATAAGCTCAGGGGGCCTGATGGCCTCTCCTCGATGGAGATTCTGTGGGTTTGGCTCGAGGTTAGAATCGAACGAGAGAAGGTCGAGACGTCCCGGTTCGCTTCTGAGCGGGATCGGGCAGGGCCACTGGGGCTCGTCTTGGTTATCTCTCCCTGGCCCTGTTCGGCGTGAGGCGGCCTCGAGCCCTTCGCGGGCCGACCTTCGAACCTCAGCCTATGGTTGCCTATATCGAATGAGGCGAAAGCCGTTTCGTGGTGCGACACGAATCGTTGGGATGCAATTTTTTGCATATGAAATGTTTTGAATGCAACATTTAATTGAAAATAAAGGCGGGGTCGGTAACGATACCTTGGTGATATGAGTGGCGGAAAAGCTCCTACCAGATGGGTTCGGGCCCTGACGTTTGTGACGAGGTTGAAAAAACCTACGTAAGAATTGCTATTCTTTGTTTTCGTGTCTCGGTGACGATCCGAGCCGTTCGATTAACTTGGGCAGCCTGACAGCTTCTCCTTTGGTGGAGACTCTGTAGGCGGACCCCTCCGATCCCTTCTTTGAGAAGGCAGACGTCGAAACTAGAGACGCGAGGGGCGTTGAGTAGGATTTTTCTGGTAAACAGAAACACCATAGCTATCGGGGCGTAGGGTTTGCTAGTTCGTCCAGTTTTACTCAAAGCTTTGTGCATGTATGACGCGCCCTTAGTTTCAGGCGTACGGAGGGGTCGGGTGAAGAGGATGTCTAGACTGGTAGTCATCCTCGGCAGCCCCCGAGTGATGCTCACGTCCCTGCTATTTGACGGGGTCAGAATCTTGCGAACAAATTTTAACGCATAAAGTGAGAAAGCTGAGAGGCTTATCTTTCTTTGGTCGTTCGTTCGTCGTGTCTTCTGGGCCGAACGGTCGACCCAGGAGATCTGAAAGGTCCCATCGTCGGGTCGTCCGTGGTCCTGCATGGGGAGGCGAAAAGTTGTCTGCCTATGTGGGTGCCTTAATCGCCGCGTCCGGAGCGGGTCAGTGGCGGGCCATACCCAGGCAGTGTTCAGTTTGACCAAAGAGGGATGCCTCGCAGACCGGGGTTCGTCCCGTCACTTCTGGCGCGTCCCCTCAGATATCAATCAGCATTGATTGCATATTAAAAAAGAGGGAAGGGAGAGGGTTTTTTGTCCGACCTTTCGCCTTTCCTTAGTTACAACGCTTCCTCTTTAAATAGGGAGGGGGAGAGGAGCTCTCATCCCACCTCCCCTTCTGCCTCCGAGCCGCTATCTCTCCTTCTTCTTCCTTTCCGCCAAACGCGTCCATGCGTCGCGGTGGTTCCTAAGTGAGGAAGAGTAATGCCAGAGGGAGATAGAGAACTTACAACCTTGCTCGTGAGTCTGGTGCGTGATGTCGAGCCGGAGGTTATCCAACGTAGATGAGATGGTGCGCGCGGCCCTTGGTGAGGAGTCGCTGCTGCTGAAGGAAAAAGGGCATCGATGGGCGTCGTACGTCGTTGACTGCGCTGTCGTTCGCTGCGCTCCTCCCTTGGCGGGAGGCATTTCCTGCCCATACGCCGTTGTCAGGGTTATGGCTGGGGATGATGGCGTAGTCTCCAGATGTCATGGCGGTGGCGTCGCTGCCGGGGTCGCGGTTGACGACGATGGCGTAGTCCCCGGACGCTCCGGTGGAGGCGTCGTAGATGGTGGCACCTTTGAGGATCCAGCGAAGATGTCGCCGATGGAGAGCGTGGTACGGCGACCGCAGTAGACGAGCTGGCCCGTGTACATGCCCCGGACGTCACCGATGGAGAGCGTGGCGCGGCGACCGCAGTAGTACTTATGGTAGAGCTGAGCCGAGACTGTAATGAAATAACGTTGTGGGGAAGCCCCCGAGTAAACAGTCCTCTGAATATATTGTTCCTTTTTGTAATGACATTGCTTCATAAGTGGTGAATTCATGCAAAAAATGAACAAAATTACATCCTTTGCTTATGGCAAGTCATTTTAGCGCTTTCCAACTCTTCTCATGGTCTAAGTCATAGGAAGCTAGGAACGTGGGCGAACTAATTCTGATTGAACTGGTGAGCAAAGAGGTTGCAGCCGCTGGGGCGTGGGTGTCTCGCAGTCCTACCAGTTGTATTCAGAATTGGTTCCCAAGATCTTAGCCCTCGAGACTTATTTACGAGGCGAATGGAAAACTTATAGAATGTTTGTAAGTATAACACAGGGATTTTTTGCAAGCGCGATACTTGTATTACACATAACATATGTTACGATCACATGCCAGCCCCCGAGTGAGGTCTGACCCCTCGCAATTTGCAGGGGTCAGAAATCACTAAGGATTGGGGTTCTGTTAAGACAAAAACTGATAAAGAAAAGTGTAAGCTTATTTTAAGGATAGAAACGACGTAGCTGCTCAATGTTCCAGGCGTTGGTGAAGACCTCGCCTTTGATGGTTTTCCACCGGTAGGCGCCTGGGCGAAGTATTTCCGTGACGATGTAGGGCCCTTCCCAGGGCGGGGAGAGTTTGTGACGATCCTTGTTGCTCTGCACAAGGCGGAGGACGAGGTCTCCGACGTTGAAGGCTCGACCCCGCACCCGTCGGCTGTGGTACCGCCGTAACGCTTGCTGGTACTTGGCTGAACGGAGGAGGGCGATGTCGCGGGCCTTGTCCAGCTAGTCCATGGTGTCTTGGTGAGATGCCTCGGCTCCCTTTTCGTCATATGCTCTGATTCTTGGCGCTCCATAGTCGAGGTCCGTCGGGAGAACGGCCTCGGAGCCATAGATCATGAAGAAGGGTGTGTAGCCGGTGGTCCGGCTAGGAGTCGTCCTTAGGCTCCAGAGCACAGCCGAGAGCTCAGCGAGCCAACGCACGCCGAACTTGTTCAACCGGTTGAAAATTCTGGGTTTGAGGCCTTGAAGAAGCATGTCGTTTGTGCGCTCGACCTGTCCGTTCGTCCGGGGGTGCGCGACAGCTGCCCAATCGATTCGGATGTGTTGTTCATCACAGAAACGAATGAATTTCCTATCGGTGAACTGCGTGCCGTTGTCTGTGATGATGGAGTTCGGTACTCCAAAGCGATGGATGATGTCGAGAAAGAACAACACAGCTTGCTCGGATTTGATTGTGGATATTGGCCGAGCTTCAATCCATTTTGTGAACTTGTCTATGGTGACAAGCAGGTGGGTAAAGCCTCCGGGTGCTTTTTTAAGTGGCCCAACCAGGTCAAGCCCCCAGACCGCGAAGGGCCACGTGATGGGGATCATCTGGAGAGCCTGGGCCGGGAGGTGTGTTTGCCGAGCGTAGTATTGGCACCCTTCGCAGGTGCGTACAATTTGCTTGGCATCGGCTACTGCGGTGGGCCAATAGAAACCCTGTCGGAATGCCTTCCCAACCAAGGTTCTTGGTGCGGCATGGTGTCCGCATGCCCCACCGTGGATGTCGCTCTGTAGGAGTTTTCCCTATTCGCCAGGGATGCAAAGCTGAAGAATTCCGATGTGACTTCGTTTGTAGAGTTTGCCCTCTACAAGAACAAAGGATTTGGCGCGTCGCGCGAGCCATCGGGCTTCTGTCTTGTCGGTTGGTAGTACGTCGTGGAGGAGATAGTCGAGGTAAAGCGTTCTCCAGTCATTGGGAGGATCGGACTCTGTTGCTGGGTCTTCTTCAAGCTCCATGACCTTGGGGTCGGGAGGAACAGTTGGCGGATCGGCCTTGGGGGTCGGACTAGAAGGGCCATCGTCGGCTTGTTCCGACCCCGCGTAGCGTACCGAGGGTTTGTGTTGGTCACTGGTGAAGACACCTGTTGGAACTGGCTCTCGGCTGGATGCTGCTTTTGCGAGTGTGTCGGCTGCTTCGTTGAGGCGCCTGGGGATATGATTGAGTTCGAGGCCGTCGAATTTGTCCTCCAGACGTCGGACCTCTTGATAGTATGCCTCCAGACGATCGGGTCGACGACAAGCGGATACCTTCCCGGGTGTGGGATGGTATCTGGATGGTCGGTCCGGTCGAAGGTTATGGCGGATTCCGACCACCGGAGATAAGCTGGTATAGCCGGTCCAGCGGTATAGACCTCTCGATGTGCGACCTTCTGGCGGTGCCTGGAGTCGTAGGCCGTTGATCCTCCGAAGATCATGAGGGCACCGGTCGGAGTTGGGAAGGTGTCGTCCTTCTCCTCCGTGTTGTTAGTGGTGGGAACAGGCTCCTTCCCCTGCTCCTCCTTGTTCAGACCCCCGGCCAAGTATTTGCGCATAAGGCCGCATTCCTTGTATAGGTGCTTGGCCGGAAAGGCGTGGTTTGGGCATGGCCCCTCGAGCATTTTTTTGAAGTGGTTCGGAGTGCCCTCCGTGGGCTTCCGGCCACCTTTGCGGTCGGCAGCGGCCGCGAGTGAGTTGTCGCGCCGTTGCTTCTTATTTTTCCCTTTGGTGGGACGGTTGGAGGCGCCTTCGCTGGCGTCCTCGTCCCGCCTGGTCTTTCCGTCGGAGCGATCAAAGATGGCTCCGACTGCCTCTTCTCCAGAGGCGTGACTAGTGGCGATGTCCAGAAGTTCCTTGGTAGTTCGCGGGCCCCTGCGTCCTAGCTTGTGGACCAGGGATTCGCAGGTCATTCCGGACAGAAAGGCTCCTATCACGTCGGCGTCGGCGATGTTCGAGAGCTCATTGCACTGTCGGGAAAAGCGCCGAATGTACCCTCGGAGGGTTTCATCGGCCTTCTGACGGCAGTTCTTGAGGTCCCATAGGTTTCCAGGGCGTTTGTACGTGCCCTGGAAATTACCCACGAAGATCTCAGTTAGATCTGCCCAACTCTGAATAGCATTGGACGGTAGGTGCTCTAGCCATGCTCGCGCCGAGTCAGCCAAGAACAGCGGGAGATTGCGAATAATGAAATTATCATCACTCGCACCACCGGCCTGACATGCAAGCCGATAGTCTTCGAGCCAAAGCCCAGGATTTGTTTCGCTAGAATATTTAGGAATGTTCGTAGGCGGTCGATACCTTAGGGGGAACGCAGCGTTGAGGATGTGCCGGCCAAAGGCCTGAGGGCCTGGCAGAATGGGGCTCGGGCTTCGGTCCTCGTTGCTGTCGTAGCGCCCACCACGTCGGGGATGATAGCCGCGGCGCGCTGCTTCTCCATCGTCGTCGTGGGCACGTCTCCGGGCATTGATGATGCTACGTACGTCGCGGCCACGGCCGAGGCGTTGATGTACAGGGACGATGGAGGGCTGCCCGCCGGCTGGTGGTGTTTGGTGTACGGATGCGTCTTTGGTGGGACGCACTGAGGGCGCGCGCTGGCTGGTGTCGGGTTCGCGTCGTCGAGACAATGAACTTTCCGCCTGCTGCGCTGCTGCATGCTCGAGCAACGTGCGAATCTCCCGATAAGCGCGTCGATCCTCGGACGTCGCGGCCTCCGGGAGGCCATGCAGCAAGGCGGTTGCTGCGGCGATGTTCTGGCTGGCTCGAGCAAAGTGAGGAAAGGCCCCATCATCGGTGAGGATCCTTTGATGTACGGTGCGGGCTGTGGCGCGCGCGCGCCCCCCGTCTTTGCGGTGTTCAATCTCGCGATTGATGTCCGCGTATTCCCATGCGAGCCCTTGCCCGGCCTCATTGATTTCCTGTTGATGAGCCTTTAGCTGCTCCATCCTCAAGTGAGATGGGGCTGTCCCCTCTTCCCCGGATCTGCTCTCAGGATTGTTTGTAGGGGTGGCTTCTTCCCTGGAGGCGCTTTCGACGTGACCCTTGGGGGTCTGCGTCATGTAGCACTCTCGGGAAGGGTGGTGGCTCCCCCTGTTGGAATCTGAGCTGGAGAGCGATACGGGCTCCTCGTTGAGGAGCTCGTAGAGGGTCTCCGTATCCCGCTCCATCGCTCCCACGAACTCGATGTCCCTAGGTGGTTGAACCACACGTAGCGCCAGAAGGCGGCCAGCGGTTGCCGCAACGTTGCGGAGACCGGACGGAAATGCTGTCGGGGCGCTCCATACGGACCCTTCCGGACACATGGTGGCATTGTGAGAGGTCTCCTTGGGTGGCGGGACTCCCCGGGAGTTGCTCGGTGGGCCCTCAAGCCTGAGACGGCTGAGTTTGATCGAAGGGGGAGATGGGGCGGCTGAGTGAGTCAGCGCCAGTTCTCCTCCTAGTGTGATGATAAAATCCAGGTCGCCGAAACGCACGCGTGTGCCCGGGGCCCAGGTGATTGCGTGGGTGGCCATCCGAGACCTGATTTGGAACGCACAAAGCCCCTACCTGGCGCGCCAACTGTCGGTGTTTCGTACAAGCACCGGCAAGTAAATCTATAGTAATGCGCGTTAGGCTCGGATGGTGCGCTAATGGACACAGGATTTATACTGGTTCGGGCGGAACGTCCCTACGTCCAGTTTGTTGCTGCTTGTGTTATTAGCACCGTGAACGGTCTGTAGTAAGGGATACAAACCGCCGAGAGAGGGACTGGTCCCAAGTCTCTGATCGAAGGATTGAAAGGTGGTCGAGAGCTTCATAGCTGCTCGTGTGTTTGAGTGCGTTCTATTGTTTGGTCCTATTTTTTCCGTCCCTTTGATGGAGGATGCGCATCCCCTTTTATAGATGAAGGGGCTGGCTTTACAAGGGTGAGGGCTCCAGGATGCGTACTCTACTTAGCCTTGTGGCTCATGTCTACCTGGTCAGGTCCCCTATTCTGATGAGTGCGAAGGAAGATAAGTGCTTACGATGTTGTTGATATCTCTATAGGATGTCAGATTAGTCACAGCATGCTGCCCCCAGGGTATGGGCTGTAGTACAGTGGTTTTGACTTAGGAGCCTCCCCCCAGCCTTGCTCCACACGCCTTCTGGTTCCCATGATTCTTGTTGGGAGAATTCGGGGTCGGGGTCCGGTGTAGCGCCGTGGCCAAGGCCCTCTGACTGGGAGGACCTGAGGGGTCGGGAAGAGGGCCCCGCTCCCTCGGGTCCACAGCGCGGTGACGGAGTATCCATCGTTCGTGGAGATAGCAAATCCATTCTTGGAGCGTAGCGGTTGTCGTATATCTTCGTTGGGTTCCGTGTCCCAGAGCTGAAGGCGGCGCCTACAACTCTACAGAGTGAGATGCACGCACCTGTAATACCTTTTGGGCTCAGCGGCGCCCGTAAGGGTCTAAAGCATCAGTCCTGTTGCTCCCTGGCAGTCCTTTTCCTGCCAAGGCGCATGGTATGGTCATTGGAGCCATGGTTGACCCGAACGTCTTGTCTCGTCCTGTATCCATCATTATGAGGGATAGATATCGATCAGGGCGAGGCTCGTTCTGGGCCGTCAGGTGAGGCGGAGATCAATCCCTATCTCTTGGGCGAGACTAACCCTATCCCTCTGGGATCGGGCGAGGCGGAATCCATCCCTTAGCCCTCGGGCGAGACCAAGCCCGCCCTATAGGCGTCGGGCGAGATGGAGTTTGGCTTTGAGCCTTTGGGCGAGACAGGGTTATCCCACAAAGGCATCGGGTGAGGCTGACCCTGCCCCTCCGGGATCGGGCGAGACGGAACTCATCCCTTAGCGCTTGGGCGAGACCGAACCCGCCCTCAAGGCATCGGGCGAGACGGAGTTTATCCCTCGGCCCTCGGGCGAGACCGAGCCCGTCCCAAAGGTGTCGGGCGAGGCGGAACCGAACTCCTGTTACTCGAACAAGGGATGACATGACGCCTCTATGCATCCGGAAGTTTTTCACGTTTGGTGGTTATCGGTTCCACCTCCTGGGGTACCCTGGTATTAGGTCCCCGACAGTAGCCTAGCTAGGCCAGAAGATACTAGATGGGGTTCACACCTTAAAACTTTGCTTCGCATTTTGGTGATGTGGGAGGCTATCATAGATGTGCTTGAGATAGTGAAGAAAGATTCTATTAAACCAAGAAATAACGGTGGAGCTTTAGGTTTAATTGAAAAAAATAGAGAGCTTTGATTTTGTGTTCATCCTGCATTTGATGATACAATTGTTGAGCATGACAGATATTTTGTCACAAGCTTTGCAAAAGAAAGGATCAAGACATAGTTGAAGCAATGCATTTGATCACAGATGTGAAAGATAGCTTGCAAGATATGAGGAAAAATGGATGGAAGCCATTACTTAAAAAAGTGATAACATTCTGTGAAAAGAATGAGATTGAAGTGCCAGATATGGATAAGGAAATAAATGTTAGAAGGACATCTAGAAGAAGAAAGCAAAAGGTAACAAACATGCATTACTATCATGTTGAGCTTTTTTCGGTCGCCATTGATGCCATCTTGACTGAGATGAATCACCGGTTTAGTGAAATTAGTTCAGAGTTATTAGTATGTATGGCTGCTTTTAACCCAAGAATCTCCTTCTCTAATTTTGATGTGGACAAACTTGTGAGGCTTGCTGAAATTTATGCCAAGGATTTTAATATTGGTGAACTTGCTGTTTTACCAAATCATCTTTGACAGTTTGTCAACCGTGCTAGAAGAACTCTAGACTTTCTTGAATGCACTGAGCTTGGAACAGTTGCTGAAATTATGGTCAAGACTAATATACACTCATCTTATAAATTGGTTTATCGTCTTATTGAGCTAATCTTGATACTACCGGTGGCAACAACTTCAGTTGAGAGGATATTTTTAGCCTTGAACATTATAAAGACAGATTTGCGTAATAAAATAGGTGATGAATGGCTCAATGACCTGATGATATGCTATACTGAGAAGGAGATATTTAGAAAGATTGATAATGAAAAGATCAAAAAGCGGTTTCAAAAGATGAAAAAGCGTCGTATGTTATTGCCTAAAAAGTAGTGGTACGCTTTATTCTCTTCTAAATTCATAATTTGGAGGTCCATATATGTTTGACTAATCAATTATGTCTATTTGTGTAGGTCGCTACTTCAGAGGAATAACGTTCGGGCAACGCCACCCGCTATTTATTAGTTTCGCAATTGGGTGGGCCTTTCGGTATGAATGAACTGCATCCTTTTTTTATGTATTTTGTCAATTTCGTCGTTAGTCGACGTTTTCAATATAAGATTGATTCAAGCTATTATATATTTGTCTATTGTGAGAGGTCATAGTAGAGTTAAGTCTCCGTAGACTTTTGTTCAGCCCATTCTAATTTTTTTCCTGGCTTCATCACTGCTCACATCATTTACTAGTGTTTGCTCTTTCCAATCCCGTCCATGCTTGCAGTACTGCGAATAAAGAGTTGAGAGACTTTAATTTTCCCTAGGCTTAAAATAAAGGTGGTATCCAATGGTGTTATAACAACTCAAGCATTTGTTTATATACTTGTTAAGGCCATCCTTGCTTTGTTAAATAAAGGTGGTATCCAATGGTGTTATAACAACTTAAGCATTTGTTTATATACTTGTTAAGGCCATCCTTGCTTTGTTTTTTTTTTGAACCAGTAACAACATGTTCTTGTGATATTTCCTCCATGATGAATATAAGGTATTAGAACATTCAAAAATTGTCCAGAATTATAAGTCACTAGCTAGCAAAACATGATGTACCCCCGCACGACCAAGAAAATATGAAGCATTAAAAATTTTATGAATAAATTTATTATTACTTCCTCCATTCCAAATTATAAGACATTTTTAGTTTTTCTAGATATGTTGCTTTTGCTATGTACTTAGATATACATTATGTCTAAATACATAATAAAAGCAATGTATCTAGAAATGAACCGGCGCCCGGTGGAAATCGGTGGAATGGTGTTGGCTGTTAGTACTACACCGGTAGGACATATTGCAAACACAAGGTTGATATGTGCCCTTGTGGTTCATTTTATGATGAGTGATTGTCAACGTGATCCATGACCTAGGTTCAGTTTGTGACTAACCATGGCGTGAGTTGGGTTGTGCGATATGTCTCTTGGCTTGTGGTGTGCAGGTGTGGAGCTCGGAGGCGGTGGTCGATGGCGAGGTGAAGGTCAAGTAGGGACGTGCCATGCCGTTGGATCGGGAGCGGTGAAGGGTGGACTTGAGGCTTGGACCGAGGGACTAGGAGGCCGGGTGACTAGCCGTGGTGGCTAACATTTGGGACATCGACAAGCGCAAGTGTACATGGGAGTGATCGGGTTGACCGAGTCATGACGGAGGACGTGCAAGTCGAGCGGGGCTCAGAGGACTTGGCGGCCGGCAGGTCGAAAACGGCGGTGACACGTGTCGAGCGGCAGGGGACGCGTATGTAGTATGCTACTCGCGAGCAGGTTTGGTGGTTTGGGCCTCAAAACCATCGGTGGCGGGTTTACAGGTTTGGGCCTCAAAACCCAAACGGAGGTTCCGAGGAGGAACGGACGGCACGTGACGGTATCGAGGAGTTTGTGTAAGAACCAAAGATTGCAGCGGGAATGGAGGCCCTAACCTCCTCGTGTCCTCCGGGATTTGATTTATAATGTGTTCTTTGTGATTTGCGTTTTGTTCTTCGCGTTCTTGCGTTTTCCCCTTTCTTCCCGTCATTCTATCTCTCTGTGGTTGATCTTTTTGCGAACCGTTTGTTCCGTGAGGTGCTATGACCCCCTAGGAAGATTTCCACCAAAGGGTTTGAGCTAAATCGGGATGAGCACTTAGATAGGGGGGTTTTCTTTTTTGGGGTCCTTTTCTTTGTTTCGAACCAAGATCCTTCGATTTCCGGAGTTGTGAGGAATGTAAGGCTATGATTTTCATGGAGTAGCATCTTAGCTACCTTGGGAGCCTACTCACAAAATTTGGGATCAATCGGAGTTGAAACGGAGGAGATCGGGTGTTTTTCGTGCGACTCGCGGCTGTTTTCGGGGCGACCGGATGTTGGTACAGTAACACCGGGCTGCGTCCGCTACTACAGTGTCGCGTCCGCTGCTACAGTGCCAGAGTCCGGCACGTTGTGTTTGTGCGCTGTTTCACCTCGTTTGACCTCGTTTTTGATCCGTTTCAAATTCCGCTTTTTGCGCTGGTTTGCTAGCGATGAGTGGATCTTTTCTAAGCATCTTTGTCACTTGTTGCCTCAGGTGTTTAAGGTTGGACCCTTGCCTCTTTTCTGTAGAGGTGGAGGGTTCCTGTATTGGTCTGCTCGGCCACACTCTTTCTCCCGTTTGCTCGGCGGTGTTCTTGTGTATCAATTCTTGAGTGTCATGCTGTGTTTCTTGGAGACATCTAGCCTTCCATAGGCTTGTGATTTACTCACCTGCGTGGGTGTGCTTTGGGGATTGATTTTGGGACAGCGGCTAAACTTTTCTGAAAATAAATTTGAGCCTCCCATTCACCTTCCTCTGGTCGCCACTTTCGGTCCTTCACATATGGTGCTTAGATGGGTTGTGGGCTTTCCTAAGACAATGGGTCGAGTGGGCTATATAAACACAACTCATTATTACTCATTTATTCTTCCATATATGCAGCTGCATCTCCACATATTAGCAATTGTATTACTAAAACATAAACGTTTAATCACATTTAATCATGTATAGTCACGATTAATCATGATTTGGCCTAGCGCCTAGCGCTTTTTGCAACCTTGGCACCATCTAGGATTTTCTGTCTGACAATAGGTCAGTGTTTTTTCTGTAGGGAACAAAAGGGGTTGCACACATGACATGAATTTAATTATACTAGTGCAGGTACAGGGTATCCTACGTCCAGTGGAGAATGCTTCTCTATGCTTAATGAACTTGCTTGGGTTGAAGGGGTGCTAGTGGTGTTTTGTGGAGAGATTCCACGATGAGTGTCTGGTTTGTCAATTAGGGGCCCTCTCCCTTTTATATAGTCTGGAGGATAGGGTAAATATAGAGTCCCGATCGAATTACAGATACGATTTCCAAGTTTGTAATAAGAAAATCTAGTCGGATCCATGCATATAGATCTCTACATATTACTTGGCTTATCTAGTCGATGTGTTGCCTTCCAAGCAGTCAAGGTATTTGAAGGGACTGTGACACCTAAGAGGGCGGTGAACTAGGTAACTTAAAACTTCTACTCTAAACCTGGCCCCTAATTCTACTTATCATAACTTATGTAAGTAAATAATCTATTTAAATGTGCAACAGAGGTTTTGCAAAGTGTGTTATCATCTCTACCACAAAAGAGTTATGCAACCTAGGTTCCAATTCTATCAATTAGCCTATCAAGCTAAACTAGAATAGTAAGCACACAACCTAGGTACACAATATAAAATGTGAAAGCTTAATTGAGATGGAGATGCAAACTCTCGTTGTCAACTATGTTATTTTTGCCAAGGTATCAAGAAGCTCACGCTTTCCCCTAATCCTCGTTGGAGCCCCTAGCAAGGATGCCCACGCGAGGGCCAAGCTCCCGGTCAAGTAACTCCATGGATTGCCCACGGTCCTTCCACACGCGCAAGTGGGTCTCCGTGATGGCCTTCTCCCGGACCGCTCCCCGCCATCTTCACTATTGTGTTTTCGGCCAAAACACCGTGGGTCTCATGTTCCCTTTCGTACACGCTTGATGGCCACACTACAAACATGGTTGGTGTACGTGATCTCGCAAGATGACAAGCCCATAGTGTATAAGCATGAAGAGCACAAGCACCGGGTAGCAAGAGGGTTTTTTAGATGAAATAAGAAGTTAGCAAGAGGTATGTAAACCTCCTAAACATTAGGCCTAAACCTAGAGCAACAACATCTAGCGGTGGTCTAACTAGCATAAGCACTTCACAAAGCACCTACACTAATCACCGAGTGATTCCTTAAGCACTATAGTGGCTAGAGCAAGTGAGCAACTAGAGTTGAGCCTCGGCCATTCTACACTTTCCATGAGCTCCAACACTACCCAAATGGTCAGCCAAAGGGGGTACATATAGCCCCAAGTCTAAAACTAGCCGTTGGTGGCAATCTGTAGCTTTCTGCAAAGCACCGGAAGGTCAGATGCCTACCATCAGAGTTTTCTAGTGATGCCACGTCGACTTGTCGTTACACATTTTTCTGTGAGCATTGGAATTTCCGATGATCACTGGAGATGAAAGCACAAGAGTTTTCCGGTGGCACAAAAATGTTCAGTTGCCCTATTTTCAACATGACACACTTTCATATTTTGGACATAACTTTTTGCCCCAAACTTCGACTTTGATGGTTTTAGAGTATTTGGAAAGCTAATGAAGAGCTCTACAACTTTCAATTGGTATCATATCAACTTTACCAGATCCAAAATCATGAAACAAGACCAATTCATCCATTTCTTTGTCCCGGCTTTAATGGCTTTAATTTGTTTTGTGTCTTCGTGTCCGGGCTTCATGCACTTGATGTCTTGGACTTCTTGCATGACTTATAGGTATTTAACATATCTTCAAATGTATTGCTTGAGATGTTGATTAGTCCAATTTCCACGTTGTCTAAGTCTAAGCCAACTTTGTATCCATTTGAACTTAACCTTGTATATTAGAAAACATTGTTAGTTAGTTCAAATGGTCATGTTGTCATTCAAACACGAACTAATGACCCATACAAGGTGACATTTTTTTTTGAGGGGAAGGTGACATTTTTCTTAGACTACCTCGTATGATTTGGACTTCTCATTCCACGTGCCTGTCTCACCCCATCTTAGTTCAGCTATTTTCCCTGCGGCGAGGGTATCTAGGGCCCAATATAACAACAGTTAACCATTAGCCCATCCAAATATGTGGGACTAATAGTATGGACAATTTTTTCCCCACACACGTCCTAGTAGCTAGTTAAAGGAAGCTAAGTTAGGCTAACTTTAGCCAACAAGTTATTAGCCCATCCAAAATGCCCTAAAACTGCTATTTTAAGGTAATAAAGAACATTGCATGGTATATAGTATGTGATATCATTAATAAAAATACAAAAGTAGGTATCTGTCAATTATTTGAGGACATATATTGGAAGAACTTCTTAGACTCAAAATGAGGGTCGAACAATACTAACCCATGAAACGGCACACATTGATGGATCAGTACATCACAATTATATTGTTGGATTTGTACTGCATATCTGTATTAAAAAAGACATATAGTTTGTTGACGTCCGCCACATTTAACATAATATATGCGTGTGTGTGTGGTACAATTTTGTAGTACTACAATTTCACAAGACTATAGGAGTATTTACGTTAGGGAAGTTAATTAGTAGCTTAGCCCCAGATCTTCTTCGTTTGCATTCACTACCTACATATATGTGCAAATCGTACACTGACCGCACAGTGTAGCGTGTGTAGCATGCCGTAGCGGCACACTGCCGGAAAATGCGGCAAACAATTGAGGATGTGGATCACACGCGGTTTAGGATCGAATGAACAATTAGTTTTGTCTTTAGTTAAACTATATCTAATATTTTACTAAGTCTATGAAAAAGTATCAATATTTATAACACTAAAAAGACATACAACGAGGCGACTATGGTGACTTTGCGAATCTCGAGATCCGCCGACTCAATACTTCGGAGGTGCTCATATGTGTAGGGTTTGCTTCCATGTATACAACACACACGTATAGTTTTCACACTACAAAGACATACAGCGAGGCGACTGTTTCGAGTGTGCGTGCGTGGTGTGGGTGTCTATACGTTGTACCGTTGTCGGTGTTTCGGACCGGCGGGCCCTCAACCAACTAGTAAAAATGCGCTGCGTGTCCCTAATCCCGGATGGTGATGCAAAGAGACACAAGGTTTATACTGGTTCGGGCGATGGGTGCCCTACGTCCAGTCTGAGATATCGATCTTGTATTCCTTGCACCGAAATGCTCGTAGTAGGGGGTTACAAGCAAGGCGAGAGAGGGAGTTAGTTCCAGGTCTCTGCGTGGAGCGGTGTGAGTTGCTTGAGATGCTGATCTCAGGCAGCGGGTAAACGTGCGTGTTACAGAGCGTTTCTTGCGCGTGAGTGAGTGAGTTCGTCCGTCTGCCTATGCGTCTCCCCTAAAAACGGCCCCGGTCCCTCCCTTTTATAGTTGAAGGGGGTCAGGGGTGATACATGCGTTCGCTATGCGGCGTCCTGCGAGCGGAGGTGGCGTTTCCAAGCCCTGTAGCTTGTTACTGTGGCGGTATGGTCGACGGAGCGGTCTTGTCCTTGATGCACTGGAGCAACGCACCGGCCACGCTCGATCCTGTGCGACGTGGGAGCTCCAGTGATAGCCTGACGCAGGGCATGGCGGACGACATGACGGTTACTGTGTGCTGATAGTGTAAAGAGCCGAGGCTCAGTTGGTGCCGAGGCCGAGCCGTCGTGGGGGGCTCGGCGGGCGCAAATCCTGAGGTTGCTGAGACCCTGAAGTAGACTATCGAGGCGTGGATTGAGCAGTTGGTCTTGTACATTGATTCTGAGGCTATAGTAACCCGGACCTGACTCCGCACGCCGCGTTGTCCCTGGAGCAGGAGTTAGGTAGCACAGCGCAGTATAGGCGCCGGTCGTGGGCACAGCACCGAGCACAGTGGTCGGTAACCCCCGCCCTGTCCTGTCCTAGACGGCATAGCTTCGATGTGACTGGCGTCCAGTCGGCCACACCGTTGTGTCGAGTCGTCGTTCGGCTGATATCGCGGGAGCGGTCAAACGCGTTGGGCGGATGTGACATCTTGTCCGAGAAGTTGGTTGAGGCGGAGGCGGCGGGGTTGTCTTGCCGAGCCGACCTTGAGCGAGGCGGAGAATCGGCGTCTCGTCCGAGGCTGTATGCGTGGGGCCTTGGGCGAGACGGAGAATCGGTTCCCCGGCTGAGGCCTTTCGCGCAAGGCCACGAGCGAGGCGGAAATTGGTAGGTTGTCCGAGGCCTTCCGTGCGAGGCCTCTAGCGAGGCGGAGAGTAGGTGACTTCGGACATGGCCGAGATTTAGCCAATAGTTGTCCCTTGGCTTTGATTTTGACGGGGTCTAAGCGATTTTTTTGATTGTTGCTTAGGGGACCCCTTCTCGTGGTACCTGATAGTAGCCCCCGAGCCTCAGGGAGAGTGTGAGCGCTCTCCTTGAGGTTTTGACGAGACTCGGCTCACAGCAGCTCCCGGCGGGATGGTGTTTCGTACTTGAGGCCTCGGTGGGTGCACGCGAGCGCACCCACCGGGTGTAGCCCCTGAGGCCCTGGAGGAGTGGATTTATTCCTCCAGGGGCTTTTCTTACGTCGCGAGAGGGGTTCTATTGCGTTTGCCGAGCCCATGAGTGTGAGTTCGGGTCGCTGAGCCTCGGCAAGGTTGCAGGAAGAGCCCCCTAGCCTCTGCGCGGAGCGAGAGGGCCGTCAGAGGTTCCCCTGGCATTTTGTGTGGCCCTCACGCATCCTTTTCGTTTGGAAGGAGGGGTGGAGGGTGCCATGCTACCCTCGGTGGACGCGAGCAGGGACACCCCTGGTGAGCTGTTATCAGGTAAGTCCAAGTGGAGGCCCATGCCCCATTCGATAGGGGTCGGCTAGCAGTCCAGAGACGCACTCCAAGAGTACCAAAGGGCTTCTCTAGTGGGTGCCGGGGCCGTTCGATGGGCCCCAGTGGCTCGGTGCCTCCCTACGGTGGGATCCCATTTGGAGACCTCCCTACCGGTCTCAGACATGACTTAGGGCGTCCCGAGCGATCATTTGCTCGGGCCTTGGCCATGCGTGGGCTCGCCCATAGTTGTCCCTGACTCTGCTGCCCTGGGGCGGCTGTCGAAACCCTCGGGGGCCCAGCCTTCGAACCCCTGGACCGTAATGGGCTCGATGCCCTTTATCGTGTTTTTCCGAGCCTTTGAGCGTAAGCTCGGGTCGCTTGTCTTCGTCCTGGGTGCAGGAAGAGCCCCCGAGCCTTTGCACGGAGCGAAAGGGCGGTCGGGGGTTCCCCTGGCTTTTTATGCGACCCTCGTGCATCCTTTTCGCTCAGACGGAGGGGTTGTTCGCTGAGCCCCCTCAAGTGCGAGCCTGGGTCGCTGGGTCTCGTCGAAGTTATAGGAAGAGCCCCCTAGCCTCTGCATGGATCGAGAGGGCCATCAGGGGTTCCTCTGGCTTTTTGTGTGACCCTCACATGTCCTTTCTGTTCACACGGAGGGGTTGTTTATCGAGCCCCCTCGAGTGCGAGCCTAGGTCGCTGGGTCTCGGCAAGGTTGCAGGAAGAGCCCCCTAGCCTCTGCACGGAGCGAGAGGGCCATTAGGAGTTCCCCTAGCTTTTTGTATGACCCTCGCACATCCTTTCCGTTCAGACGGAGGGGTTGTTTGCCAAGCCCCCTTGAGTGTGAGCCTGGGTCGCTGGGTCTTGGCAAGGTTGCAAGAAGAGCCCCCTAGCCTCTGCATGGAGCAAGAGGGCCGTTAGGAGTTCCCCTGGCTTTTTGTACGACCCTCGCGCATCCTTTTCGTTTAGAAGGAGGGGTGGAATATGCCAGGCTACCCTTGATGGGCGCGAGCGGTGGCACTTCCGGTGAGCTGTTATCAGGTAAGTCCGAGTGGAGGCCCGTGCCCCATTCGATAGGGGTCGACTAGTGGTCCAGAGACACACTCCAAGAGTACCAAAGGGTTTCTCTAGTGGGTGCTAGGGCCATTCGATGGGCCCCGGTGGCTCGGTGCCTCCCTACAGTTGGATCCCATTCGGAGACCTCCCTACCGGTCTCGGACACGACTTAGGGCGTCCCAAGCATTTCGCTTGCTTGGTTCTTAGCCCCGTATGGGCTCGCCCATAGTTGTCCCTGACTCTATTGCCCTGGGGCAGCTGTCGAAACCCTCGAGGGCCAAGCCTTCAAACCCCTGGACCGTAACGGGCTTGGCGCCCAGTTCCTTCGTCCGAAAGGAATCGGGTGGGGGATATTCCCCCCCATCGGTTTTACAACAGTAGGCATGCCTTTTGAGGCAATTTTCTCGAGGAGGCAGAACGGCGCTTGCCACTACAGTGGTCGGACGTGACATCGTGTCAGCGGATGGAACATAACTGTTCACGCGATTAATGAGGAAAAGGTGGGTACGTGGGTGGTAAAATCGGATCTGGATTAACTATGCCGGATCTTAGGGAGACTTTCCCGATTTTGTCGCCCGCCCATTTCGCCTCCTTCCTGCATAAATACACGACGAGCCTCGCCCCTCCCCTCCTTACCTTGCCTGCATTTGCCTTTGCCGCCCTTGAGCCGTTGCTAGAACAGAGAGCGCCGGGGAGAAGAAGAGAGAGAGAGGCGAGGTAGAGAGAGCGAGAGAGGCTCACCGCCGTAGTTGTATTCTCCATCGCACCCATGGCCGACGCTATTGTCATTGAGGCAGACCCTTAGGGTTAGTCCGACGTGTCCGTGGAGACGCTCTAGTCGCTCGTCGATGATGGCCTTCTCCGTCCGGTTACCGACCCCAATAGGCCAGAGTGGATCGCTTCGTCGGGCGAGCCAGAGCCAAGGCCATGCGATGGCTATGTCATGAGCTTCATATCCTTTCACGAGCGTGGCCTCGGCCTACCGGTGGACCGGTTCATGCAGGTGCTCCCACACTACTATGGTGTGGAGCTCCACAACTTCAACCCCAACTCCATCGCGTAGGCGGCCATCTTCGTCGCCGTCTGCGAGGGGTACCTAGGGATCGCTCCCCATTGGGAGCAGTGGCTCCACCTCTTCCGGGCGGGGCATACCACCAAGCCGACGGGTATGTCGAGCACAAGGAAGGTGGTGAGGGCTGGTGGCTACACTCTCCAAGTGCACCAGGACCGTTAGCACCTGTACATCCTGGCCCAGCTCGCGTCAACCAATCGCCGCTGGTACACCAGCTGGTTCTATCTCCACAATGACAACGGTGGACTTCCCCCCTACACCGGGTGGATCGTGGAGAGCTGTTCGGAGAAGTGGAAGTATGGCGTCCCGAAGGAGGGTCAGCCCAAGCTGCAGCCGCTCCTGGAGGGGCTAGAGAGGCTGCGGAGCCACTGCCTTATGGTGGTTGTGGTCGTGGCTGCCTTCCACCGCTGGAGGGTGCTGCCACTGATGGCTCATCGGTGGCACCTATTCGAGATGAGACCGGATGAGCTGATCGAGGGCATCCGGATGTCCGCCTCCGCCCTCTCTGACGAGGAGATTCTTCATCGGGTGAGGGAGACGGTGGAGGCAAAGCTGAGGAGTGGTGGCCTGACCCCATCGTGATGCGCCCATTGTGGGGGTTCCTCTCCCTGGTAAGTCACGCGCCGCTGCAGCCCCCGAGGCCTCCTTGTTCCTTGCCATTTTCCAGTCCCTTATTTATGTTCGCTATTCCTTTAGGGGATAAGAGACGTGCAAGCCTCTCCGCCGCCTATTCCTGAGGACACAGCGCGGCGAGCGGCGAACCGAGCACATGCTGAGGCATAGAAGAAGCGGAAGGATGCCGAGCAGGCAAAGCGCAAGAGGAAGACCCTTGAGCGTGAAGAGCTGGAGAAACGCCAGCAGTGGCAAAGGCAGGAGGGCCTCCCGGTGGAGGTGTCTCCGTCATCGTCACTGTCGATGGATTCTTTGGGCAGTGATGACGCGAGCGAGCTAGGGTGGGGTCCCCTAGACCATCTCCCTGACGTCGGGGAGACTGCGCCTGAGGCGTTGGTGAGCGACCTGGCGCTTCTAGGAGGAGGAGGAGTGGATGCCTCGGGGCCAGTGATCGCCTGCCCCGGGGCCGAGGCCGACACGCCTGAGGCACAAGCATTGGGGAAGTGTACCGTTAGCCCAGTGGGCTCGACGGTAGAGGTGGAGCGAGCAGTGGTGGGGGCGATGCAACCGCCCCCGCAGGGGGTCGAGGGGGCACCGGGGTCCGGCGAGGACCGGCCGGCACCGGCGGATACAGAGGCCATGCCACCGCCGCTGCCACCGTCGTTGCAGAGGAGGGTCGCTGTGCTGGAGCGGTTGTAGCCCCGCTCGAGGTAAGCGTTTTTTGGTAGAGTTGCAGCATCTTCCGTTCGTTCTTCATTCGCACTCTAAATCCGTAAGTATCTTGTCTTCAGCCGGAAGCGTCCTGTGGAGGTGCCCACCTTGGCACCACTTAAGGCGCTCAAGGTGAGCCCCAGCTCCACCGCCCACTGGGTCGTGGAGGCGCAAGCCGCCATACAATGTGGTGCGACATCGGCGAGGGCCAACCTAAAGGAGCTGGTCACCCAAGGTGAGGCTACCGAGGCGGCCTCGACACAGATGGGGGAGGGAGCGCCTTCGCCCCATGAGGCCGAGGCCCGTGGGTTAGATGGGGCCGAGGTGCCCTCAGTTGCCGAGGCCACCGAGGGCGAGACAGAGGCCCCGTGGACTTCCGAGGCTGAGGCGATGGAGGCCAGGGCGCTCAGGACCGCCAAGGCCAAAGTGGCGGGGACCGGAGCCCCCGAGATTGCTGAGGCCAAGGTGGTGGGAGCCAGCGTGAGCATGGCGAAGCCGGCGGCCTAGGAAGTGGAGGTGGGACAAGCCTCAATACCACCGCCGGTCCAAGGCCCATCGTCGTTGTAGGAGAGCGCCCGGGAGGCAGAGGTCCATCTGATCTCCTCCGATGATACTTCCTAGGCACAGGAGGTGGTCGACGCCGAGGTGGCCGGCACCATGGAGCAGCCGGCTCTGACCTTGGGCGAGGGAAACTCGGCCCTCATGCGGGTACGACCCGAGCCCCATGGGTGGGATCACCCGCGTGTCCTATGGCAGAGCTGAGACGACCCTGAGGGGGAGCCTCTGTTCACCCTTGAGGATGCGGCCGAGGGCGGGCGCTGGGACACCTTCGAGCAATACCACCAGTTGGTGGAGCGGTCACTGCGGACAGCGCTGTCCATCATGGCCGATGATCTGCCCGGGGTTGCCTAGGTTCACACCTTCTTTTCTCATGTGGTGTTGTCTTTTTCTGAGTTTTCTCATAGTGAATGACCCCTGTTTTGCCTATCTAGGAGCTCAAGACCCGATCCCTTGGGAAGTCAGTCTTTCTCCAGCAGGAGAGGGACATCTAGGACCAGCTCCAGCGGCAGAAGGACCTACTCGTTCGTGCCAACGAGCTTCTGTCAGCGCGGAGCATGGAGGTGGAGGACCTCCACCTATGCTATGCCGATATGAAGGCAGCGGCGGTGGCGGCTCAGGAGCGGGTCGCCCCCTTGGTGGCGTGGGTCAAGGAGTTGGAGGAGGAGCTGACTCGTGTAGCCGGTGATCGGGACGCCTTCAAGTCTCTGGCTGGAGAAGCCATGGCCTCTGTCAAGGCCCTTGCTGGACAGCTGGGGATGGAGTAGGGTGCGCACCAGCTGACGAAAGGTGCCTTAGATGAGGCCCTCAAGGTGGCTGAGGCTTCCCGGACCGAGGCTGTGGTCTGGAGGGGAAAGGCCGAGGGTGAGTCTTATTCCCCTTGTTTTATTTGTTTTTCTTATGCTCGGCCCCTAACTCCTTGGTGTGATGTAGAGCTAGAGGAAGAGGCTTCCAGGGCGGTCGAGGCTTCCTAGGTCGAGGTCCAGCACCTAAAGGAGAAGGCCGAGGCTTCTTGGATCGAGGCCTAGCGCTAGAAGGAGAAAGCCGAGGCCTCTCGGGTTGAGGCCCGACGCTGGGAGGAGAAGGCCGAGGGTGAGTCCCATAGGCTTCCACCCCTATTTGGCTTGTTTTCCTTTGCGCTCAACCCCATTCCATTTCTTTTGGCATAGAGTTGGAGAAGGAGGTCACCCGGGCAGCCGAGGCCTCTGTCGTAGTGCAGGCGGTGCTTGAGACCGAGATCAGGGAGCACGACGCACTGAAGAGTGCCGCCCGTACCACCTGTGAGGCCTTGGAGGTCGAGGGGGTCTAGTCAGGCAGCTCCCTCGGGAGCCACCTGATTGCGTTGAGCGGCCAAGTGCGTGAGTGACTCCAAGGGGCGCTGCACACGGGCGTTAAGCGCGCCCTGGCCGTCATCGCCTCGCACTACATCGACGTCGACCTCAAGGCCATCAGCGATGGCTATGTCCTGCCTGATGATGACGGGGAGGCCGATGAGGAGGTCGCGAAGCTAATGGAGGCAGCGGAGGGCCCCGGCACGGCGCTGGCCAAACTGTTCGAAGAGGAGGTGGTCCCTCCCATGTCATCTGCTAATGCTGGAGACCCTAAGCCTTGACCTGGGCCCAAGAGGCCATGTAAATAGATTAGGGATTATGTTATCCTATCATAACGCTGGTGGCCGTCGAGGCCTTTTTAAAGTAATCATGCCTCTATGCTTCATTAATCGTTTTTCATTGTATTTTTGAGCCTCTGCCCTCTGTCTCGTCTCTGAACAAATCTCTTGCAAAAAACTTCCTCGGAGCCTAAGCTGCCCCTCGAGCAAAAGGTGGTGAGGGAGTGCCATAGCCTGGAGGGGTAGGCCATCTTGAGACTCAGCCGGCTTCTGGCCTTGAGACAGTCTTTCGATCCTTATGTTTTTTCACAATCGATTTGTCAGAGCACGCTAGAGAGTTTGGCGTAGGATTTTTTTCGAAAAACAACTAAAAATGGTGCGTGGGACTTAGGGGGGAGTCCCCCCCTTCTAGCCCCCGAGGGAGGCTTGGTTCTGCAGAGGTAGAGCTGAGTCTCCCTTATGGTGTTATCATACTACCGAGGCCCGTGATGGGCTCAGGGGGTTTCTCAAAAAATTAGAACAATTAAAGAATGCTTCTTAATTGTATTCCAAGAAACAATGTATACAATGCTTGGAGATTTAAGGGTAAAAGCAACATAGCTATTGTATGTTCCAAGCGTTGGTGAGGATTTTGCCCTTCTTGTTGGCTAGCTTGTAGGTCCCAGGCTTCAGCACTTGGGCGACGATGTACGGTCCTTTCCATGGTGGGGTTAGCTTGTGGCGGCCCTTGTTGCTCTGCCTCAGCCTCAGCACCAGGTCGCCCACCTTCAGGTCTCAGCTTCAAACGCACCGGGCTTGATAGCGTCGTAGAGCTTGCTGGTATTTGGCTGAATGTAGCAACGCAACATCTCGGGCTTCCTCCGGTTGGTCGAGGGTGTCCTCGCGGGTAGTGCGGTTGCTCTACTCGTTGTAGGCCCGAAGCCTCAGGGAACCGTACTCCAAATCAGTGGGGAGGATGGCCTCGGCCCCATAGACTAGCAAGAACGGTGTGAACCTCGTGGCTCAGCTCTGGGTATTCCTCAGGCTCCAGATGACTGACGGGAGTTCGACAAGCCATTTCTTGCCAAACTTCTTCAACCAGTTGTATATTCTCGGCTTGAAGCCCTGTAGGATCATGCCATTGGCACATTCTACTTGGCCATTTGTCCTAGGGTGTCCCATGGCTGACCAGGCCACATGGATGTGGTGGTCGTCGCAGAACGTCAGGAACTTGCGGTCGGTGAATTGCATCCTGTTGTCAGTGATGATGGTGTTCGAAACCCCAAACCTATGGATGATATCAATGAAGAACAACACCGCTTGCTCAGATTTTATTTGATTGATCAGACGAGCCTTGATCCACTTGGAGAACTTATCAATTGCTACCAACAGATGGGTGTAGCCCCCGGGGGCTTTCTGTAGAGGCCCAACCATGTCCAGCCCCCACATGGTGAAGGACCATGTAACGGGGATGGTTTGGAGGGCTTGGGCCGAGAGGTGTGTCTGTCACGCATAGTACTGGTATCCCTCGCAGGAGCGTACTAGCTTGGTGGCATCGGCAACCGCCGTTGGCCAGTAGAACCCTTGGCGGAAGGCATTTTCGATGAGCGTCTGAGGCGCTGCATGGTGCCCACAGGCCCCTGCGTGCAAGTCCCAAAGTAGGGCTTAGCCTACCTCGGTGGTGATGCATCGCTAGAGGACACCAGATGGGCTTCGCCGGTACAACTCGCCGTCGCTGAGGACATAAGCTTTGGCTCATCGCGCAAGCCATCGAGCTTCGGTCCTGTCTGTGGGAAGCTCTTCTCGAATGAGGCAATCAAGGAGCGAGATCCGCCAGTCCATGCCCTAGTCGGCCTTGGGAGGCTCCTCGTTGACTTCCATGACCTCAGTCTCGGCCACGGTGGTCTAGGCGACCGAGGGAGCCTCGAGCCCTATGGCGGGCTCGACCGATGGGCCCTCTTCCGCTACCGAGGCGTAGTCGATGGAAGGCTTGTGGAGGTCTCTAGCGAAGATGTTCGAGGGGACCGAGGCTCGTGCCGACGCTATCTTTGCCAGTTCGTCTGTGGCCTCATTGAATTTTCGTGCGATGTGGTTGAGTTCGAGACCGTCGAACTTGTCTTCAAGGCGACGTACCAGCTTGCAGTACGCCTCCATCTTGGAATCATGGCAGTTTGACTCCTTCATCACCTGATCGACGATAAGCTACGAGTCACCCCACACGTTGAGGCGCCGTACTCCAAGTTTGACGGCGATCTGCAAGCTGTTGACAAGGGCTTTGTATTCGGCTGCGTTGTTGGAGGGGGCGAAGTGGAGCCGAATCATGTAGCGCATGTGCACTCTGAGGGGTGAGATGAAGAGCAGACCCACACCTGCCCCAGTCTTCATCAGGGACCCATCGAAGTACATGGTCCAGCATTTCGCCTGGACTTGAGCAGGTGGTAGTTGGGTGTCGGTCCACTCTGCCACGAAATCGGCCAAGACCTGAGATTTGATTGCTTTCCGAGGTGCAAAGGATAGAGCCTCCCCCATGAGTTCGATAGCCCACTTGGCTATCCTACCCGAGGCCTCCTGGTTATGGATTATCTCCCCTAGGGGGAAAGACGACACCACGGTTACTGGGTGGGATTCGAAGTAGTGACGCAGCTTGCGTCGAGCCAAGACTACAACGTAGATCAGTTTTTGGATGTGGGGGTAGCGTGTTTTGGTCTCAGAGAGTACTTCGCTGATGAAGTAGACAGGTCGTTGGATGGGTAGAGCATGACCCTCTTCCTACCTCTCGACTACTATGGCCACGCTGACCACTTGGGTCGTTGCGGCGACGTAAAGTAAGAGAGCTTCGCCCTTGGTTGGCGGTACCAGGACGGGAGGATTGGTGAGCAATGCCTTGAGTTTGGAGAGGGCTTCTTCGGCCTCGGGGGTCCAAGAAAAGCGTTCCGATTTCCTTAAGAGGCGGTACAGAGGCAAGCCCTTTTTGCCAAGGCGCGAAATGAAGCGGCTCAGGGCCACAAGGCATCCCATAACCCTCTATACTCCCTTGAGGTCTCAGATCGGCCCCATGTTGGTCATGGCCGAGACCTTCTCCGGGTTGGCTTCGATGCCGCGTTCCGAGACTATAAATCCTAAAAGCATGCCTCGGGGGACCCCAAAGACACACTTTTCGGGGTTGAGCTTAATGCCCTTCTCCCTAAGGCATCTGAAGGTTATTTCCAAGTCGCTGACAAGATCATAGGCCTTCCTGGACTTGACTACGATGTCATCCACGTAGGCCTCGACGGTCTTCCCGATGTGCTCGCCAAAGACATGGGTCTTGCACCACTGGTATGTGGCCCCTACATTTCTGAGGCCGAACGACATAGTCACATAGCAGTACATGCCAAATGGTGTGATGAAAGAAGTCATGAGCTGGTCGGATTCTTTCATCTTGATTTGATGGTAACCGGAATATGCATCAAGGAAGGATAGGGTTTCACATCCCGTAGTGGAGTCAATGATTTGGTCGATTCAAGGTAATGGGAAAGAGACTTTTGGACATGCTTTATTTAGACTGGTGTAGTCTACACACATTCTCCTCTTCCCATTTTTCTTCTTAACTAATACAGGATTAGCTAACCACTCTAGATGGGACACTTCTTTGATGAATCCAGCCGCTAGGAGCTTCTATATCTCTTTGCCGATGGCCCTGCACTTTTCCTCATCAAATTAGCGTAGGCGCTGCTTCACCAGCCTGGAGCCAGCCCGGATGTCCAAGGCGTGCTCAGCGACCTCCCTCGGTATGCTCGGCATGTCGGAGGGACCCCACGCGAACATATCGGCATTCACGCAAAGAAAGTCGATGAGCACGGCTTCCTATTTGATGTCGAGGGTGGCACTGATCCTCAGCGCCCGGTCGTCGAGGCAGGTGGGGTTGACCGAGACGAGTTTGACAGCCTCCGCAGGCTCGAAAGTCCCTGCGTGACGCTTGGAGTCGGGCACCTCGCTATCGAGCTGGTCAAGGTTGACGATGAGGGTCTTGGCCTCCACGATAGCCTTGGTGTACTCGATGCACTCAACGTCGCAGTCGTATGCATGCTCGTACGTGGACTCGACAGTGATGACGCCGTTGGGGCCCAGCATCTTGAGCTTGAGGTACATGTAGTTGGGGACTGCCATGAACATGGTTGCCCCAGGATGGCGTGGTAGGTTCCCTTGAACCCAACCACCTCGAAGGTGAGGACCTCCTTGCGGTAGTTGGAGGGAGTACCGAAGCAGATGGGTAGGTCGATGCGCCCAAGGGGCCGTGTGCGTTTCCCCGGCACAATGCCGTGGAAAGGCGCGGCGCCACCCCGGAGCTGCGACTGGTCGAGCTCTAGGAGCTCCAGGGTGTTGGTGTAGAGGATGTTGAGGCTGCTGCCTCCGTCCATCAATACCTTAGTGAGCCGGGTATTGCTGATAATGGGGTCGACGACAAGTGGGTACTACCTGGGGTTTTGGGACGTAATTGGGATGGTCATCCCGATCAAAGGTGATTGCCTCCCAAGACCAGTTGAGGTACCGAGGAGCGGCCACCTTCACTGAGAAGACCTCCC
This sequence comes from Miscanthus floridulus, assembly GCF_019320115.1. NCBI lineage: Eukaryota > Viridiplantae > Streptophyta > Magnoliopsida > Poales > Poaceae > Miscanthus > Miscanthus floridulus. Next base: position 16,193,323 of record NC_089595.1, read on the forward strand.
GGCGTTCCCTCTTCTGCTGTCGTGCCATGAGGCACGCCGAAGGCCTGCCGAAGATCATGAAAGCGTTGTGCACTTTGGGGAATCCGTCGTCCTTGTTGTCATCCTTGTCGCCGGCGCCCCTCTTCTTGGCATCGTCGTTGGGGAGCCCAAGCTTGGCATAGTAACACCGGAGCATGGTGCACTCTTCGAGGGCATGCTTCACCGGCCCCTGGTGGTAAGGGCAGGGTTTCTTGAGCATGTCATCGAAGAGCCCGAGGTCTCTAGGGCCTCGCGGATTTTTGTGCTCTGTGGCCGTGACTAGGCCGGCCTCGAGGACTTCCTACTTCCCCTAGTGCCCCTTTTTCTTCTTCTTGGGAAGGTGGGAAGCTGAGGCCCTGGGGGCCTCGTCCCTCCGCTTCCCCTTGGCATCGTCGTCGGGGAAGATGGCCCCAACGGCCTCTTCGCTCGAGGTGAAGTTGGTGGTGATTTCGAGGAGTGCGGCCGCTGAGGTTGGCATGTTTTGGCCCAATTCTTGGACCAGGTCTCGGCAGGTGGTGCCGAAGAGGAAAGCCTGGATGATTTCTGAGTCACCAACGCTTGGCAACTTAGTGCATTTCTTGGAGAAGCACTGGATGAAGTCTCAAAGAGACTCGTCCAGGCCCTGGCGACAACTTTTGAGGTCCTAGGAGTTCCCAGGGCGCACATATGTGCCCTGAAAGTTCCCGACGAAGACCGTTACCAAGTCGCGCTAGTCGTGGATCCGTGAGGGAGGGAGATGTTCAAGCTAGGCTTGCGCCAAGTCTGACAGGAACAATGGGAGGTTGTGGATGATGAGCAGGTCATCGTCCACACCACCTAGCTGATAAGCCAGGCGGTAATCAGCCAGCCAAAGTTTGGAATTGGTCTCACCGCTGTACTTCATGAGGTTGGCTAGTTGTCGAAACTGGGCCAGAAAATGCATAGCGCGGATGGCTCTGCTAAAGACTCAGGGACCAGGCGGCTCAGGGGAAGGACTGCGGTCTTCCCCGCTATCATAGCGGCCACCTCGATGTGGATGGTAGCCCTAGGTGGGCCCCTCATTGTCGTGTCGCCGTCGCCTGCTAACCACCTCGTGGTCACCCTGTGCCTCACGTTGGTTGCCGAGGTGGTCGTGTAGCAAGGGGACCCTGTTGATCGTCGGTGCGCGAGCGGGTTTAGGACGAGCCGAGGCCTCCCTGTCCTGCCGAGGCAGTGCCATGGGAAGGTCCGAGGCGCCTTCGCGCCGTCGGAAGGCAGAACTCTTGGCATGCTGCACCACGGCGGTCTCAAGGAGATCTCGGAGCTCGCCGTGGACCCGTCGCCCCTCCATAGTAGAGGGCTCGAGCATCGTTTGGACTAGCATTGCCGTAGCCATGATGTTCTGGCTAGCGTGATTGAAGATTGGGGGTTGCTCACCCCCTTCGTCGTCATTGATGCGGTGGTGGACGTCGCGGGCCCTTCACCGGGCTCCTCCACCATCATTGCGACCCTGCTGCTCCTGCTCGAGAGTGTCTCGGAGCTACTGTAGAAGGAGTCGATCTTGCTCGACCTTGGCCTGAAGCTCATGGAGCTGCTCCAGGTCCGGGCATCGAAGTTGTCCGAGGGTGAGGCTCTCATTCCATGCCGCCGATGGGATAACGCGTGAGGGTGTGGCATCACCCGCTCCCTGGCGAAGCGGGGTATGGTTACCTACCCTCTCGTCCTCATCGCCCGTGTTTGGCATCCCGAGTCCGATGTGGAAGCACTCACGAGTGGGATCGTAAGTGCCCTCATTGTTAGAGTCGAAGTAGCCGAAGCAGTAGTCACTCGCGGCCAAGAAGCGGCGCATGGCTTCAGGGTTGCGAAGTCCGGAGAAGTCCGCTCCGACCCACGCCTTGTCCTCCTCCGAGGAGTCAGCGTGGGTGTGAGTCGAAGTCGTGGTGCTGAAGTCGAGGGCGAAGCATTGGTGGCGTCCTGAGGGCTCTGTGTGAGCAGAAGCGTAGGCGGAAGCATAGGTGGTGGCGGCATTTCTCAACCCGAAGGGGTACGGGGATGGTGCTATCGCCAGGCTTTGCTCCGCCAAAGTCGACTCCTCAGGAGGTGGTGGGGCCGAGCTTGATGATGGGGCGTCGTCGTGCGCCACCGACGCCTTTCCCTTGTCCAGGCTCAGGCTAGACAGGTCCCCAACTAGGGACCTTGTGCCAATAGCTGGGCGTGGGATATCGGTGGAGCGTGGCGTGTCACCCTGAGTTCACGTGGTGTCGGGGTGGCCCTGCTCGCGTCGTGCCTGGCGAGCGCGACAAGAGCGGCCGCCCGAGCGCCGCCTGCGCCTGGGCTGTGGGTACGTGATGTCGTCATCGATCGGTGGGGCTCGGGGTGTGAGAAGTACCATATCGTACTCACATCCTAGACACATGAACTCTAGGCTCCTGAACTAGACCACCATGCCAAGACGCAGTGGTCGTACGGGATCTGCCATTCGGAAATTGTTAGGGAGATGAAGCTGACACACAGAGCCCCTACCTGGTGCGCCAACTATCGGTGTTTCGGACCGGCGGGCCCTCAACTAACTAGTAAAAATGCACTGCGTGGCCCTAATCCTGGATGGTGATGCAAAGAGACACAAGGTTTATACTGGTTCGGGCGATGGGTGCCCTACGTCCAGTCTAAGATATCGATCTTGTATTCCTTGCACCGAAATGCTCGTAGTAGGGGATTACAAGCAAGGCGAGAGAGGGAGTTAATCCCAGGTCTCTGCGTGGAGCGGTGTGAGTTGCTTGAGATGCTGATCTCAGGCAGCAGGTAAACGTGCGTGTTACAGAGCATTGCTTGCACGTGAGTGAGTGAGTTCGTCCGTCTGCCTATGCGTCTCCCCTAAAAACGGCCCCGGTCCCTCCCTTTTATAGTTGAAGGGGGGTCAGGGGTGATACATGCGTTCGCTATGCGGCGTCCTGCGAGCGGAGGTGGCGTTTCCGAGCCCTGTAGCTTGTTACTGTGGCGGTATGGTCGACGGAGTGGTCCTGTCCTTGATGCACTGGAGCAACGCGCCAAACACGCCTGATCCTGTGCGACATGGGAGCTCTAGTGATAGCCTGACGCAGGGCATGGCGGACGACGTGCCAGTTGCTGTGTGCTGATAGTGTAAAGAGCCGAGGCTCAGTTGGTGCCGAGGCTGAGCCATCGTGGGGGGCTCGGCGGGCGCGAATCCCGAGGTTGCCGAGACCCTGAAGTAGACTGTCGAGGCGTGGAGGGAGCAATTGGTCTTGTACACTGATTCCGAGGCTATAGTAACCCGAACCTGACTCCGCATGCCGCGTTGTCCCTGGAGCAGGAGTTATGTAGCACAGCACAGTACAGGCGCCGGTCGTGGGCATAGCACCGAGCACAGTGCCCAGTAACCCCCGCCATGTCCTGTCCTGGACGACATGGCTTCGATGTGACTGGCGTCCAGTCGGCCACGCCGCTGTGTCGAGCCGTCATTCGGCTGATATCGCAGGAGCGGTCGAGCCCGCCGAGCGGACGTGACATCTTGTCCGAGAAGTTGGTCGAGGCGGAGGCGGCGGGGTTGTCTTGCCGAGCCGGCCTTGAGCGAGGCGGAAAATCGGCGTCTCGTCCGAGGCTGTACGCGTGGGGCCTCGGGCGAGACGGAGAATCGGTTCCCCGGCCGAGGCCTTTCACGCAAGGCCTCGAGCGAGGCGGAAAATTGGTAGGCCGTCCGAGGCCTTCCGTGCGAGGCCTCTAGCGAGGCGGAGAGTAGGTGACTTCGGGCATGGCCGGGGTTTAGCCAATAGTTGTCCCTTGGCTTTGATTTTGACGAGATCTAAGCGATTTTTTCGATTGTTGCTTAGGGGACCCCTTCTCATGGTACCCGACAACTGTGTAATTCTTAAAAATGATATATTATTTAAAGATATTATTTTATAGGAGTATAAACTTAGTTAAACTCAAAACAGTTTGACCTGTTACTAGGTATGCTAGAATTGCACTTTTTTTTGACGGGGTAGTATAGCATAGTAGTAGTACATGCATGTACTCCTAATAAGGACCAACACACAATTGAACGCTATGCGCGTGCGTGATTAGCCATTCATTCATTGCATACTTACCTTAATTTGGCCGAATTAATAAGGTAATTAAGCTATGCCCGAATCTAGCTTATTATTGGCCTGCATGCGTGCTGGGGTGCAACAGGGTACATGGTGTGTCTGTATACTTGCAACACACAGCACAGTTGATTGCAGGCTAGGACGACGCGATTTAATTAATTCAACCGATGAGTTAATGTGGGTATAACAATGCACCAATCCAAGCTAGATACGTATTTGATGATAGGAATAAATCAAGCATGGACCAAACAAATTTGTGTGCTTTAATTTGGGTCTAGCTTGATTCTTAGTTTTTTTTATAAGCTAGATTTATTTGTGCAGGAAAACAGCGCAAATCACAACACTTGGCCAATCACGCGGTCCTTCCGTGATACTCCTACATATGCAAGTCAGTTTAGTTCTATTCTAATTTAACTTTTATAATTTTAACTAAGTATATAGAAAAAAATACATAAGCATCTATAACCCCAAGTAATTAAGATGTATTAGCTACACCACGAAATATATTTGTATTTTATTGATGTCAATATATTTCCATAATCTCGGTAAAGTTAGATAAGTTCGACTTAGGACATAACAAAACAATTTTTAGAGACGGGTCGGCTCAGAAATTATATTTAGAGGCGGACTTTAATTAATAGAATCATCTCTACCCAAATAGGGAGGCATCTCTAAGAATTATTTCTGTAGTAATATATGGTCATTGCCCATCTAAAGTCAGAATTAGGTTTTCACTTGAATAACCCTAAGATAGGGTTGGAGTACCACAATGGCAAATGGCGCAGCCAACAACGGGCATATACAGCAAGCAAGGATTTCACCTTGTACTCCGGAGCACAACCACCCATGAGAGAGAGACGCCCAAGTCCACAAGAAAATTGTCCATAATAGGCACTTTAGTTTGCCGTCGAATTCTTTGTTGGTACGAAGGGTTCCGTAGGTAGTGGTGGATCTAGAAATCAATTCATAGAAGAGGGGACTCAAGTCACTGTGAACCTCTAGAGCCTCTTCTTTCTCTCTTTCATGACTATGAAAATTAGAGAAGCTAAAGGAGAGCTCTATTGTTGTGAAAGCGGTGTGTGCGTGTGTGTGTGTGTGGGGGGGGGGGGGGGGTGGGGGGGGGGGGGGGGGGGTGAGCCTTGCCTGCGGGGTGGGGTGGGGTGGGGGGGTTGAGCCTTGCCTGCCCCACAAGTATAGACGATCCGCTCCTGCCTGTAGGCTATTGACAACCTAGTTAGATCAAGCTCATCTGGTCTCCAATACAAGTTGTTTTAGATTATCATAATTAAGTTTTAACTATTTTGACCCTGATGTCCACCAATGTTAAATGGAAAAAGTCTACATACCCCCCCCAAACTATTCAGGGTCGACTACTTCACCCCCAAACTATAAAATCGGATTTTCTACCCCCTGAACTTTCCAAAACCGATCAAATAACCCCCCAGGCGGTTTTGGACGGTGGTTTTGCTACAATGACGGTGGTTTTGTCTTTTTCTTTTTTATTTATTTTCGCTGAATCTTTGAAAAATCATAGTAAATCACAGAAAAATCATAAAATAAAAAATCTAATTTTGTTGGACTCCACATAAGTAGATCTACACAGTGAATATATAATATGGTATGTTTTAGTACAAAGTTTTTGATATAGCTTTAGATGTATGCTTTTCTGTAATTAATTGGAATAATTCATAGCTATAGATTCTATGGTCCAATTGTGGTGAAATTTTTATGGTGAGCTAATTATTGTATGCTTGAACTGTAGTAAAAATTTTGTACTTATTAGATCATATATAACTTAGTTATAGATTTATTTAGATAAATCTAAAACTAAGTTATACATGATCCAATGAGTATAAAATTTTTACTATAATTCAAGCATACAATAATTAGCCCAACATAAAAATTTCATCACAATTGGACCATAGAAGCTGCAGTTATGAATTATTCTATTTAATTACAGAAAAGCATAGATCTAAAGTTACAACAAAAACTTTGTACTTAAGCATACCATATTATATGTTCACCGTGTACATCTATTCATGTGGAGTCCAACGAAATTGGATTTTCTATTTTATGATTTTTCTGTAATTTACTAAGTTTTTTCAAAGATTCAGCGAAAATAAATAAAAAAGAAAAAGACAAAACCACCGTCAATGTAGCAAAGCCACCGTCCAAAATAGCTTGGGGGGTTGTTTGACCAGTTTTGAAAAGTTCAGAGGTAGAAAATCCGGTTTTATACTTTGGGGGATGAAGTAGTCCACCCTGAATAATTATGGGGTTATGTAGACTTTTTCCAATGTTTGTTAAATTAAATTCAATAAAAAATAGCTTATTTGCAGCTTCCAAGCGTAAGGTTAATGCTATTATATTCACCATGAAAAAATATAACAGACTCCCTTTATCTTTTAAAAACATACTCCCTCCGTTCCTTAATATAAGCCATATAGTTTTTAGCACCAATATTAACGCACGGCTTGGGGAAGAATGTGAGACCGAGAAAAAAAAGGAAAATCAGGCCTTCTTCTCTCTCCCAATCAGATTGCTTTCTAAATCTAAAGGATTGGTTGGGGCATGCGCTATGTACGGTGGGAAGGTTTTCAAACTAATCAGTGTGGAGGCTGATACGTATCTATATTTTGGAATTTTCTTTAGAAATCTATATGGCTTATATTAAAGAATGGAGGGAGTATGTTTTAAAAAAAAAAGATAGTAAACGATCCACGTTACAGAATACGTCAGCTATGAGTAATATATTAATAAGTTAGGAACTATACTCCTTATGAGACAAGATCTGAATTAAAACTCGATTGGATTCGACAGGATATGAACATTGAACAGACAAGGAAACCGATGGACCTAGGGCCTGTTTAGTTCCCCTCCAAAACGTTAAATTTTTCAAGATTTTCTATCACATCGAATTTTTGGATGCATGCATGAAGCATTAAATATAAATAAAAAATAAAACTAATTATACAGTTTAGACGAAATCCACGAGACGAATCTTTTAAGCCTAATTAGACTATGATTGGACACTAATTGCCAAATAACAACGAAAATACTACAGTGTCATTTTGCCAAAATTTTCGGCAACTAAACTGGGCCCTAGCAGTAGCTAGGAAAGAAACTGGCACCATGTTCGCTTGAGCTAATTTTCAGCTATAGATCAATATTTTTTCTCTCACAATATTTTAGTATAAGCATCAACAAAAATCAAATTTTCAGCGTAAACGGGGTGTGGAAAGCGTAGGAGCAAGAGCAATGCGTGGTGTCGAGGAGAGGAGTAAATAAGAATGGACCGGCCGTTCGTCCGGCATGCAAGAAATGGAAGACACGAAATCCAATTACCGAGGCCATGTTTGTTTCCCGTACTAAAGTTTAGTCTCTATTATATCGAATATTTAACACATATATAAAGTATTAAATATAGATTATTTATGAAACTAAAAATATAGATTGAGATTAATTTACGAGACAATTTTTTAAGCCTAATTAGTCTATGATTAGACACTAATTGCTACAGTAAAATATGCTACACCGGATTAATTATGCTTAATAAATTCGTCTCACAAATTACTCATGGAATCTGTAATTTATTTTATTTTTATTAGTATCCAAACTTTCCATAATCTACTATATGTAATATCCGATATGACACCAAACTTTAGTCCTAAACCAAATAGGACCTGAGAATGCTGCGACCATGCATGACTGCACGAGCTCGAGGTAAATACTGTGCATATATAGGCCTGCGGTACGCCACTGCAAAGTTTACTGCTACCTCGCTGCGTCACGTAATACTGAGCCTGTTCGTTTGGCCGTAGGTAAACGATAGTAAATTTTCAGTCGGAATAATATTTTTTTCTCATACAAATTAGTCAGCAGTACTTTTTTACGAACCAGCAACGAAACGAACCAGCCAACCGAACAGACTGACTGACGCTTACTCGTAGTACGTTAATATTCATATAATTACTGTCTTAAGTAAAAAAAGAGCTGCACTTATGATTTTAGATTGAGTTTAACAGGCCTTGTTTAGTTCGTGAGTGACAAGTTTTTTGTGTCACATCGAATGTTTTATGGGATGTCCGAAGGGGTGTTCGGATACTAATAAAAAAACTAATTATATAACTCACTGGGAAACCACGAGACGAATTTATTAAGCCTAATTAATTCATCGTTAGCAAATGTGGATTACTGTAGCAATTATGGCTAATCATGGACTAATTATGCTTAAAAGATTCGTCTCGCGGTTTTTATGCAAACTGTGCAATTAATTTTTTTATCTATATTTAATGCTACATACATATGTCTAAACATTCGATATGACGGGGTGAAAAGTTTTTAGGTGGGAACTAAATAGGACCTAGGTTTATACTCTTCTTGTCTTATACCGTGAGAAGGGGTACCCTAAGCAAGAACCAAAAAACGACTGCTTAGACTTCGTAAAGATCGAAACCAGCTAACAACCGCTGGCCTCGGCCGACTCTCCGACTCGCCCGAGGCCCCCTCATCGCTGGCCTCGGGCGACCTCTCACCAAAGGCCTCGGCCAATTCTCCGTATCGCTCGAGGCCCCCTCACCGATGGCCTCAGGCGATCCCCCACCGAAGGCCTCGGCCGACCCCCTCTCGTCGCAGGCCTCGGCCGGGTCGCCGACCCTCCGCCTCACGCGAGGCGGGCTCGGCAGCACTCCGCTGCCTCTTCCTTCACCTGTCCCTCTGACAAAACGTCGCGTCGCATTAACTCAGCCAACTGCTGCCACTGACATCGGCCGCATGCTCGGCACAGTACAGCGGAATGGCCGACGGGACGGGAGGCAGGACTGGGCAGGGGTTACCCACCACTGTGCCCACCGCTATGCACATGGTTGACGCCCATGCCTCACTGTGCTGCCAACTCCTGCTCCGAGAACAACGCGGCGTGGGGAGCCACGTCCGGGATACTGTGGCCTCGGAATCAGTACCCAGGACCAATAATTCCCTCCAAAGCCTCAGCAGTTTGCTTTAGGGGCTCGGCAGCCTGAGGATCCATGTCCGCCGAGCCCCCCACGATGGCTCGGCCTCGGCATCTGCAGAGCCTCGGCTCCCTACGACGTCATCGCACGATGACCGGCACGTCACCCACCATGTCCTGCCTCAAGCTGTACTGGAGCCCCACGACGCACAAGATCAAGTATGATCGGCGCGTCACTTCTGCACGACAAGGACGGAGCCACTCCATCGACCATACCACAACAGTGGCCGGCTGCAGGGCTCGGACACGCCATCCCCATTCATAGAACGCTATGTAGCAACATATGTACGTTCCTAGTTCTCCCTTAGAGTATAAAAGGGAGGGACCGGGGCCATTTCTAGGGACGGAAGAACAACGAGCAGAAAGAGGAACTCACCAATAGAACCACACACTTCTACGCTGCTTGAGAACAACGCCTCAAGCAACTCGCACCACCCCCGCCGAGACCTAGGGCTAGCTCCCTCTCTCACCTAGCTTGTAACCCCCTACTACGAGCACTTCGGTGCAAGGAATACAAGATCGATCTCTCAGACTGGACGTAGGGCATCGATTCCCTGAACCAGTATAAACCTTGTGTCTCTTTGCATCACCATCGGGGATTAGGGGCACGCAGCACAAATTCACTCGTTGGTTAAGGACCCCCCCGGTCCGAAATGCCGATAGTTGGCGCGCTAGGTAGGGGCTCGCTGCGTGTTAGCTTCATCGTCCCAGCAAGTTCCAGATGGCAGACCCCATACGACCGTTGCGTCTCGGCACGGTGGTATGGTTTGGGAGCCTAGAGTTCATGTCTCTAGGATGTGGATACGATATGGTACTCCTCGCACCCCGAGCTCCACTGCCCAACGACGTTACCACAGACCCGCAGCCCAGGCGTAGGCAGCGTCCGGGCCGCGACTCCCGTAGCACTCGCCAGGCGCGACGCGAGCAGGACCACCCCGACACCACGCAAGCTCGAGGCAACGCGCCGCGCTCCGCCGGTATCCCTTGCCCAGCTGTTGGTACGGAGTCCCTGGTCGGGGACTTATCCAACCTGAGCTTGGGCAAGGAAAAGATTCCGACGACGCACGGCGATGCCTTGTCATCGAGTTCTATCCCGCCACCTCCTGAGGGGCCAGCCCCAGCGGAGCGGTGCCCGGCAATGGCACCATCCCCATACCCCTTCGGGTTGATAAATGCCGCCGCCGCCTTCGCTTCCGCCTACGCTTCCAAGCACGCAGAGCACTCAGGACTCCACCAACGTTTCGCCCTCGACTTCTCCCCCGCAACATTGGCGCATGCCCACGCCGACTCCTCGGAAGAAGACGAGGCGTGGGCTAGAGCAGGCTTCTCCAGTCTTTGTGACCCCGAAGCCATGCGCCGCTTCATGACTGCAAGCGACTACTGCTTCAGCTACTCTGACTCCGACGACAAAGGGACTTACGATCCGTCTCGTGAGTGCTTCAACGTTGGGCTCGGGATGCCAAGGGCGGGCAAAGAGGACGAGAGGACAGGCAACCATTCCCCGCCCCGGGCAAGGGCGGGCGATGCCACACCTCCGCGTCTCGAAGCCCCGGCAGCACGGAACGAGAATCCCGTCCGCGGGGAGCATCGACGCCCAGACCTGGAGCAGCTCCGCGAGCTTCAAGCCAAGGTCGAACAAGACCGACTCCTTCTGCAACAGCTTTGGGACACTCTCGAGTAGGAGCAGCAAGGGCGCGGTGAGGGCGGAGGAGCCCGACGAAGGGCCCGTGACGTCCATCACCGCATCAACGACAACGAGGGGGGTGAGCCACCCCCAATCTTTAATCGCGCTAGCCAGAATGTCATAGTGGCTGCGATGCTGGTTCGAGCAATGCCCGAGCCCTCCACCACCGAGGGGCGACGGGTCCGCGGCGAGCTCCGCGACCTCCTCGAGACCGCTATGGTGCAGCAGGCCGAAAGTTCCGCTTCCCGCCAGCGCGGAGGCACTTCGGAGCAACCCACGGTGCAACCTCACCGAGGCCAGGATGCCTCGGTCCGTCCCGAGCCTACTCACGCGTCGACGGCCAACAGGGCCCCCTTGGTGCGCGATCGACCTGGAGACCAATGCGAGGCACAAGGCGACCATGAAGTGGTTGGCAGGCAACGGCGCCACGACGACAGAGCCGCCCGGGGCTACCACCCACACCGAGGCGGCCGCTACGACAGCGAAGAGGACCGCAGTCCTTCTCCCGAGCCACCTGGCCCTCGGGTCTTTAGTAGAGCCATCCGCAACGCTCACTTCCCAGCTCGGTTCCGGCAACCGGCCAACCTCACAAAGTATAGCGGCGAGACGAACCCCGAGCTATGGCTAGCCGATTATCGCCTGGCTTGTTAGCTAGGTGGTGCGGACGATGACCTACTCATCATCTGCAACCTCCCTTTGTTCTTGTCAGACTCAGTGCGAGCCTGGCTTGAACACCTTCCCCCCGCACAGATCCACGACTGGCATGACTTGGTGAGGGTCTTCGTCAGGAATTTCTAGGGCACCTACGTGCACCCCGGGAACTCCTAGGACCTCAAAGGTTGCCGCCAAAAGCCGGACGAATCTCTTTGAGATTTCATCCGGTGCTTCTCCAAGAAATGCACCGAGTTGCCCCGTGTCGGTGACTCGGAAATCATCCAAGCATTCCTCTCTAGCACCTCCTGCCGAGACCTGGTCCGAGAATTGGGCCGGAACGTACCAACCACAGCGGCCGCACTCCTCGACATCGCCACCAACTTCGCCTCGGGCGAAGAGGCGGTTGGGGTCATCTTCCCCAACAACGACGCCAAGGGGAAGCAGAAGGACGAGGCCCCCGAGGCTTCGCCCACCCGCGTCCCCAAGAGAAAAAAGAAGGGTCGCCCAGGGAAGCAGGAGGTCCTCGAGACCGGCCATGTCGCCACAGCAGATCGTAGGAATCCCCGAGGCCCCCGGGGCCCTGGGCTATTTGACGACATGCTTAAGAAGCCCTGTCCTTACCATCAAGGTCCGGTGAAGCATGCCCTCGAGGAGTGCACCATGCTCTAACGTTACTACGCCAGGCTTGGGCTCCCCGACGATGATGACGCCAGGAAAAGGGGCGCCGGCGAGAGGGATGGCGATAAAGATGATGGGTTCCCCGAGGTACGCAACGCCTTTATGATCTTTGGCGGACCCTCGGCATGCCTCACGGCGCGCCAGCGAAAGAGGGAACACCGGGAGGTCTTCTTGGTCAAGGTGGCCACCCCCCGGTACCTCGATTGGTCTCGGGAGGCAATCACCTTTGATCGGGATGACCACCCCGATTATGTTCCAAACCCCGAGCAGTACCCGCTTGTCGTCGACCCGATCGTCGGCAACACCCGGCTTACCAAAGTGCTCATGGACGAAGGCAGCGGCCTCAACATCCTCTATGTCAACACTCTGGAGCTCCTGGAGCTCGACCAGTCACGGCTCCGAGGCGGTTCCGCGCCCTTCCACGGCGTCGTGCTAGGAAAGCGCACATGACCCCTCGGGCGCATCGACTTACCCGTCTGCTTTGGCACTCCCTCCAACTACCGCAAGGAGGTCCTCACCTTCGAGGTGGTTGGATTCAAGGGGGCTTACCATGCCATCTTGGGGCGCCTGTGCTACACCAAGTTCATGGCGGTCCCCAACTACACCTACCTCAAGCTCAAGATGCCAGGCCCCAACGACATCATTACCGTCAAGTCCACGTACGAACATGCATACGACTGCGACGTCGAGTGCATCGAGTACGCCGAGGCCATCGTGGAGGCCGAGACCCTCATCGCCAATCTCGACCAGCTTGGTAGCGAGGTTCCCGACGCCAAGCGGCGCGTCGGGACCTTCAAGCCCATGGAGGCCGTCAAGCTCGTCCCTGTCGATCCCACCGACCCCAACGGCCGAGGACTGAAGATCAGCGCCACCCTCGACAGCAAATAGGAGGTCGTGCTCGTCGACTTTCTCCGTGCGAACGTCGATATGTTCGCGTGGAGTCCCTTGGACATGCCGGGCATACCAAGGGAGGTCGCCGAGCATGCCTTAGATATCCGGGCGGGCTCTAGGCCGGCGAAGCAGCGCCTGCGCCGGTTCGACGAGGAGAAGCGCAAGGCCATCGGCGAAGAAGTGCAGAAGCTCATGGCAGCCGGGTTCATCAAGGAAGTATTCCATCCAGAGTGGTTGGCTAACCCTGTGTTAGTCAGGAAGAAAAGTGGCAAGTGGAGGATGTGCGTGGACTACACTGGTCTAAATAAAGCGTGCCCAAAGGTCCCATTCCCACTACCACGAATTGACCAAATCGTCGACTCCACTGCAGGGTGCGAAACCCTATCCTTCCTTGATGCATATTCCGGTTACCACCAAATCAAGATGAAAGAGTCCGACCAGCTCGCGACTTCTTTCATCACTCCATTCGGCATGTACTGCTATGTAACCATGCCATTCGGCCTCAGAAACGCAGGGGCTACTTACCAGTGGTGCATGCTCCAAGTCTTTGGTGAACACATCGGGTGAACCATCAAGGCCTATGTGGACGACATCGTAGTCAAGTCCAGGAAGGCCAGTGATCTCGTCGGCGACTTGGAGGTTGCCTTCACATGTCTCAGAGAGAAGGGCATCAAGCTCAACCCTAAGAAGTGTGTCTTCGGGGTTCCCTGAGGCATGCTCTTGGGGTTCATAGTCTCGGAACGTGGTATCGAGGCCAACCCAGAGAAGGTCTCGGCCGTGACCAACATGGGCCCGATCCGAGACCTCAAAGGGGTGTAGAGGGTCATGGGATGCCTTGCGGCCCTAAGCCGCTTCATCTCGTGCCTCGGCGAAAAAGGCCTGCCCCTGTACCGCCTCTTGAGAAAGTCTGAGCGCTTTTCTTGGACCACCGAGGCCGAGGAAGCCCTCGCCAGGCTCAAAGCACTGCTCACCAACCCCCCCGTCCTGGTTCCGCCCACCGAGGGCGAGCACCTCTTACTCTACGTCACCGCGACGACCCAAGTGGTCAGCGTGGCCGTAGTAGTCGAGAGGCAGGAGAAGGGACATGCTCTACCCGTCCAACAACCTGTCTACTTCATCAGCGAAGTGCTCTCCAAGACTAAGACACGTTACCCCCACATCCAGAAGCTGGTTTACGCCGTAGTCTTGGCTCGACACAAGCTGCGTCACTACTTCGAGTCCCACCCGGTGACTGTGGTGTCATCTTTTCCTCTAGGAGAGATAATTCAAAACTGGGAGGCCTCGGGTAGAATAGCCAAGTGGGCTGTCGAACTCATGGGGGAGACCTTGTCTTTCGTGCCTCAAAAAGCGATCAAATCATAGGTCCTGGCCGACTTTGTAGCCGAGTGGACCGACACACAGCTGCCACCCGCTCAGATCCAATCAGAATGCTGGACCATGTACTTCGACGGGTCTCTGATGAAGACTGGGGCTAGCGTGGGCCTACTCCTGGTCTCGCCCCTCGGAGTACACATGCGCTACATGATCCGGCTTCACTTCACCGCCTCCAACAACGTGGCCGAATACGAGGCCCTCGTCAACGGCCTGCAAATCACCATCGAACTTGGAGTGCGACGTCTCGACGTACGGGGTGATTCGCAGCTCGTCGTCGATCAGGTGATGAAAGAGTCAAGCTGCCATGACCCCAAAATGAAGGCGTACTGCACAATAGTATGTCGCCTAGAGAACAAGTTTGACGGTCTCGAACTCAACCACGTTGCGCGAAAGTACAATGAGGCCGCAGATGAACTGGCAAAGATGGCCTCGGCGAGGGCCCCGGTCCCCCCGAACATCTTCGCCAGAGACCTCCGCAAACCTTCCATCGACTGCACCTCGGCGGCGGAAGATGGCTCACCGGTCAAGCCCGTCGAAGGGCCTAAGGCCCCCTCTGCCGCCGAGACCTCCACAGTCGAGCCTGAAGTCATGGAAATCGAAGTAGAGCCTCCCGAGGCCGACCAGGGTATGGACTGGCGAGCCCCGCTCCTTGATTACCTCATCCAGGGAGAGCTCCCTATAGACAGGACCAAAGCCCGACGGCTTGCACAACGAGCCAAAACTTACGTCCTCTGCGACCGTGAGTTGTACAGGCAAAGCCCGTCAGGCATCCTCCAACGATGCATCACTACCGAGGCAGGCCAGGCCCTGCTTTGGGACTTGCACGTGGGAGCCTGCGGGCACCATGCGGCGCCTCGGACACTCGTCGGAAACGCCTTTCGCCAAGGTTTCTACTGGCCAACGGCGGTTGCCAATGCCACCAAGCTAGTACACTCCTGCGAGGGATGTCAGTACTATGCGTGGCAGACACACCTCCCGGCCCAAGCCCTCCAAACCATCCTCGTCACATGGCCATTCGCCGTGTGGGGTCTGGACATGGTTGGGCCTCTGCAGAAGGCCCTCGGGGGCTACACCCACCTGCTGGTAGCCATCGACAAGTTCTCCAAGTGGATCGAGGCTCGCCCGATCACGCAAATCAAATCCAAGCAAGCGGTTCTATTCTTCACTGACATCATCCACAGGTTCAAGGTTCCTAACACCATCATCACTGACAATGGGACACAATTCACCGGTCGCAAGTTCCTGATGTTCTGTGATGACCACCACATCCGGGTGGCCTAGTCGGCCATAGGACACCCTTGGACGAATGGCCAAGTAGAGCGTGCCAACGGCATGATCCTACAAGGCCTTAAGCCAAGAATATTCAACCGGTTGAAGAAGTTTGGCAAGAAATGGCTTGCCGAACTCCCGTCAGTCGTCTAGAGCCTAAGAAACACCCCAAGCCGAGCCACGGGATTCACACCGTTCTTCCTGGTCTATGGAGCCGAGGCCATCCTCCCCACTGACTTAGAATATGGTTCCCCGAGGCTACAGGCGTACAACGAGCAAAGCAACCGCACTGCCTGCGAGGACGCCCTCGACCAACTGGAGGAAGCTCGAGACGTTGCGCTGCTACACTCAGCCAGGTACCAGCAAGCCCTACGACGCTACCAAGCCCAGCGCGTCCGAAGCTGAGACCTGAAGGTGGGCGACCTGGTGCTGAGACTAAGGCAGAGCAACAAGGGCCGCCACAAGCTGACCCCACCCTGGGAAGGGCCGTACATCGTCGCTCAAGTGTTGAAGCCCGGGACCTACAAGTTAGCCAACGAGAAGGGCGAAGTCCTCACCAATGCTTGGAACATAGAACAGCTACATTGCTTCTACCCTTAAATTTCCAAGCATTGTATATTTTGTTTCTCGAAATACATTAAAGAAGCGTCTTTAGTTGTTCTAATTTTTCGAGAAACCCCCATCAAGGGGAACCTGTCCCGTACTAGGACAAGTCGACTACAAAAAAACCTAAGGACCGGAGGTTCGCCTCAAGAGCAAAAGGCTAGTCGAGCCGAGAGATAAGCCTATGCCTCCGGGCTACGGCAACTCCCTCACCACCTTTCACTCGAGAGGCAGCCCAGGCTCCGAGGGGGTTTTTTCAAAGGACTTGTCTAGAAATCGGAACAGAAGGTAAAGCGCTTTACGATAACGCTTCAAGGGAGACTCGGCCATGCCTCTACAGGGCCGAGCCTCCCTCGGGGGCTAGAAGGGGGGGGGGAACCCCCCTAAGTCCCGGACACCATTTCTTAATCGATTTTCAGTTAAATTCCTACGCCAAACTCTCTCTAGCGCGCTCTAACAGACCATTTGTAAAGAACCTAAGGACCAAAAGTATGTCTCAAGGCTAAAAGGCCGGCCGAGCTGTGAGAACGACCTATGCCTCCGGGCTATGGCAACTCCCTCACCACCTTTTACCCGAGGGACAACTTAGGCTCCAAGGGAGTTTTTACAGATGATACGTTCGGAGGTGAGACAGAGGACAGAGGCTCGGAAATACAATAAAACGATTAGAAAAAATGTATATATACAAGCACCTCACAAAGGCCTCGACGGCCACAAACGTCATGATACAGTAATAAATCTAACTTATTACATGGCCCCCTCGGCCCAGGTCAAGGCGTAGGGTCTCCCGCGTCGGCAGACGGCGAAGGAGGGACCACCTCCTTTTCGAATAGCTTCGCCAACGCCGTGCTGGGGCCCTCGACTGCCGCTTCCAGCCTCATCAGCTCCTCCTCGGCCTCAATGGCATCCTTGGACAGGACATAGCCATCACTAACGCCTTCGATGTCGACGCCGGCATAGTGCGAAGAGATGACGGCCAGGGCGCGTTTGACGCCCGTGTGTAGCGCCTCTCGCAGTCGCTGACGCGCTTGGCCAATCAATGCAGTCAGGCGGCTCCTAAGGGAGCTGCCCGATTGAACCCCCTCCATCTCTAGGGCCTCGTAGACGGCGCAAGCGGCGCTCTATAGCACCTCGTGTTCCTCGATCTCGCGATCGAGCACTGTTTGCAGCGCGACGGAGGCCTCGGTCAACCACGAGACCTCATCGTCCAACCCTGCACCAAAACAAGTAGAATGGGATTAAGCGTCAAAGAAAACAAGCCAAACAGGGGCGCGAGGCCTGCGGGACTCACCGTTGGCCTTCTCCTTCCAGCGCTGGACCTCGACACGAGAGGCCTCGGCTGCCCTGGAAGCCTCCTTCTCCAGTTCTGTGTCGCGACAAGAAGTCAGGTGTCAAACGCATGAAAAGACGAATGAAACAAAGGGAACAGGACTCACCCTCGGCCTTTTCCCTCCATTTTAGGGCCTCGCCTTGGGAAGCCTTGGCCGCCTTGGTAGCCTCTGCCAAGGCACCTTTCATCAGCTCGTGCGCCCGCTGCTCCGCACCCAGCTGCCCGGCGGTGGCTACGGCGGTGGCCCTCACTTCTTCCGCCCGGGAGTTGGAGGCGTCTCGCTCGTCGGCCACACGGGTCAGTTCCTCCTCTAGATCCTTGACCCGTGCCACCAAAGGGGCGACTTGCCCCTGAGCCGTGGCCGCCTCAGCCTCCCGGTTGTCACAGCGAAGACAGAGATCCTCTGCCTCTGTGCTCCACGCCGACAGAAGCTCATTGGCATGGGCGAGCAGCTCCCTCTGCCGATAGAGCTCGTCCCAGACGCCCCTCTCCCACCGAAGGAACAGCGACTTCCCGAAGGACCGGGCCTCGAGCTCCTGGATAGGTGGACCACAAGTTGAGCACTACGAATAAACCCGAAGAAAGACGACGTCACACGAGAAAAGGGGGATACGTACCCGTGAGACCCCGGGCAGGTCATTGGCCACGACGGACAGCGCTGTTCGTAGCGACCATTCCGCCAGGCTGCGGTACTGCTTGAGGGTGTCCCAGCGACCCCCCTCGGCCATGTCCTCAAGTGCAAAGATGGGCTCCCCCTCGGGGTCGTCCCGGCTCCGCCACCAGACGCGCGAGTGATCCCACCCATACGGCTCAGGCCGCACTCGCACGAGGGCCGCACTTCCCTCACCCGAAGCCGAAGCCGGCTGTTCCACGGCGCTGGCCGCCCCGGCATCGGCCATCCCCTTCCCCCGGGAAGCATTGTCGGCTGGGATCGGGCGGACCTCCGCCTCCCGGGCGCTCCCCTATACCGGAAGCGCGCTCTGAATTGGCGGCAGGGTTCAGGCTTGCCTCGCCTCCGTCTCCACCTCCAGGGCCACCGCCCTCGCCGCGCTCACTCCAGCCTCCACCACTTCGGCCCCGAAGTTCCCGGGCGCCGCGATCTCCACCACCTCGGCCCCTGAGGTCCAGAGGGCCTCGACAACCGTGGAGGCCTCGACCTTGACCTCGACCTCGCCCTCGGTGGCCTCAACAACCAAGGGGGCCTCGACCTCGACCCCGCCCTCGGTGGTCTCAGCTGCACCCATAGTGGCCTCGATAGCTGCAGGTGCTACGGCCTCGCGGAGTGTAGGCTCCTCCTCCTCCTCTCACCCCACGGCCGCCTGGGTAGCCGCTACCTGGGCGACCAACTCCTGTGCCTCCACCACCCCTGGGGCGATGGAACCCGTGCCCACCTTGAGCGCCTTACGCGGCGCAAAGGCAGGCACTTCCGCCTGACGCTTCCGGCTGAGGGCAAAACACGGTCAGACCCGTGACCAAAACAAAAGCAGGAGATGTTAAAAGACTTCACTAGCGAAATACTCACCCCGAGCGGATGCTCAACCGCTTCTTCACCGCGTCCCTCCTCTGCAACGGCGGCGGTGGCGTGGCCCCCGTGTCTGCCGAGGCCGGCCGACCTTCGCCGGACTCCGGCGCTCGCTCAACCCTCGGTGGAGCCGGCCCCGCAGCTGCCTGCTCCACCTCTGCCGTCGAGCCCAGCGGGCTGACGGCGTGCTTTCCCAATGCCCTTGTCTCGGGCATATTGGCCTCAGCCACGGGGCGGGCACTCATCTGCCCTGAGTCACCGTCTTCTCCTCCTCCTTGGGACGCCGGACCGCCCACCGATGCCCCAAGAACCATCCCCCTGACGTCAGGGAGGTGGTCAAGGGGACCCCGCCCCCCCTCACCACCATCATCGCCGCTCGAACTCTCCACCGATGTCGACGGAGACACCTCCACTGGGAGACCCTCGAGCTTCTGCTTCCGGCGATGCTTTTCCAGAGCATCGCGCTCAACGATCTTCTTCTTACGCTTTGCCGTCTTAGCGTCCTTCTTCTTCTTCTAGGCCTCCGCGTATGCTCGGTTCGCTGCCCGCCGCTGTGCGTCTTCAGGGACGGGTGGTGGGGAGGCTCGTATGTCCCTCATCCCCTGCAAAAAACGACGAATACAAATAAGGGCTCAGGCCAAGGAGAGGAACAAGGAGGCCTCGGAGGCTGCAGCCGCACACGACTCACCAGGGAAAGGTACCCCGGCATCGGGCGCATCGGGAATGGGGACAAGCCGCCGATCTTCTGCCACCCCTCGACCGCCTCGTTCACCCAGCGCAGAACCTCCTCATCGGAGAGGGGCACGGCGGACATCCGGATGCCGTCAATCGGCTCGTCCGGCGTCATCTCGAACAAACGCCGCCGCCGCGCCATCAGCGGCAGCACCCTCCGGCGATGGAAGGCCGTCATTGCCACTGCCGCCGTAAGGCCATGATCGCGCAGCCTCTCCAGCGCCTTCAGCAGTGGCCGCAGCCTGTGTTGCTCCTCGCTTGGGATGCCATACCGCCAGTGCTCTGGCTGGACCTCCACTACCCTCCCAGTATAAGGAGGAAGCCCGCCGTCGTCGTTGCGGAGGTAGAACCAGCGATGATTGGACGATGTGAGATGGGCTGGGATGTAGAGGTTTAGCCAGTCCTGACGCACTTGGAGAGTGCAGCCGCCGGTCCTCGTCGCCTTCCTCGTGCCCGTCATACCCGTCGGCCTGGTGGTGTGTGTCGCCCGAAACAGGTGAAGCCACAGCTCCCAATGGGGAGGGATTCCCAGATACCCCTCGCAGACGGCGACGAAGGTGGCCGCCTGTGCAATGGAGTTGGGGTTGAAGTTGTGGAGCTCCACGCCATAGTAATGCGGGAGCGCCCGCATGAACTGATCCACCAGAAGGCCGAAACCACGCTCGTGGAAGGACACGAAGCTCATGACATAGCCGTCGCGAGGCCTCGGCTCTAGTTCACCTCCCGGAGCCATCCACTCCGGCCTGCTGGGATCGGTGATCGGGCGGAGGAGACCGTCGTCGACAAGCGACTGCAGCAATCCCACAGTCACATCAGACCGATCCCATGGGTCCGCCAGGAGGACCACGATGTTGGCCATGCGCGCGGTGGAGGTCGCGACTATGGCGGTAAGGCTCGCCTTCTACCTCTCCCTCCCCCCTCTCTCCCTTCTTCCCGGTGCTCTCTATTTTTCTTTAGCAACAGCTAGAAGGCAGCAAAGGCAGACACAGGCAAGGTAAGGGGAGAAGGGGCGAGGCTCGTTTCGTATTTATGCAGGGAAGGGAGCAAATCGTGGGCGACGAAATCGGGGAAGTTTCCCCCAAAAATCCGCTGCGGTTATCTAGATCCGGTTATGGTTACGTCCCGTCGGTTGACACCACATCGCGTCCAACCTCAGCAGCAGCAGGTGCCGTTTCACCTCCCCGAAAAAGCTGCCTCAAAAGACGCGCCTGCTGTTGTTAGCCGTAGGGAGAGAAATAACCCCCACCCGATTCCTTTCAGGCAAAGGAACTGGGCACCAAGCCTGTTACGGTCCAGGGGTTCGAAGGCTGGGCCCTTAGGGGTTTCGACAGTCACCCCAGGGCAACAGAGTCAGGGGCGACTACGGGCGAGCCTGTATGAGGCTAAGGCCCAAGCAAGCGAAACGCTTGGGACGCCCTGTGTCGTGTCCGAGACCGGCAGGGAGGTCTCCGAATGGGATCCCACCGTAGGGAGGCACCGAGCCACCGAGGCCCAGCGAATGGCCTCGGCACCCACTAGAGAAACCCTCTGGTACTCTTGGAGCATGTCTCTGGACCGCTAGCCGACCCCCAGCGAACGGGGTACGGGCCTCCACTCGGACTTACCCGATAACAGCTCACCGGAAATGCCATCGCTCGCGCCCACCGAGGGTAGCGTGGCAGATTCCACCCCTCCTTCCGAGCGAAAAGGAAGCGCGAGGGTCGAACAAAAAGTCAGGAGAACCCCTGACGGCCCTCTTGCTCCACGCAGAGGCTAAGGGACTCTTCCTGCAAAACATTGCCGAGGCCCAGCGACTTAGGCTCGCACACGAGGGGGCTCGGCAAAACAAACCCTCCTTCCGAGCGAAAAGGAAGCACGAGGGTCGTTCAAAAAGCCAGAAGAACTCCTGATGGCCCTCTTGCTCCGTGCAGAGGCTAGGGAGCTCCTTCTACAAAGACGCCGAGACCCCGCGACCTAGCCTCGCACCCGAGGGGGCTCGGCAGACAGACCCTCATGCGCGAGGGGCGAACCAAAAGCCAGGGGGACCTCTGACCGCTCTCTCACTCCGTGCGAGAGACTCGGGGGCTCCTCCTGTAACTTTGCCGAGACCCAGCGGCTCAGGCTCGCACACGAGTGGGCTCGGCAAACAACCCTCCGTCCGAGCGAAAAGGACGTGCGGGGGACGGACGAAAAAGTCAGGAGGACCCCTGACCGCCCTCTCGCTCCGTGTAGAGGCTCGGGGGCTCTTCCCACACCCAAGATAAAGACAAGCGACCCAAGCCCGTTACGGTTCAGGGGTTCGAAGGCTGGGCCCTTAGGGGTTTCGACAGCCGCCCCAGGGCAACAGAGTCAGGGGCGACTACGAGCGAGCCTGTACGAGGCTGAGGCCCAAGCAAGCGAAACGCTTGGGACGCCTTGTGTCGTGTCCGAGACCGGCAGGGAGGTCTCCGAATGGGATCCCACCGTAGGGAGGCACCGAGCCACCGAGGCCCAGCGAACGGCCTCGGCACCCACTAGAGAAACCCTCCGGTACTCTTGGAGCGCGTCTCCGGACCGCTAGCCGACCCCCAGCGAACGGGGTACGGGCCTCCACTCGGACTTACCCGATAACAGCTCACCGGAAATGCCAGCGCTCGCGCCCACCGAGGGTAGCATGGCATCTTCCACCCCTCCTTCTAAGCGAAAAGGAAGCGCGAGGATCGTACAAAAAGCCGGGGGAACCCCTGACGGCCCTCTCGCTCCAGGCAGAGGCTAAGGGGCTCTTCCCGCAGCATCGTCGAGGCCCAGCGATCCGAACTTGCATCCACGGGCTCGGCAAACACAATGAAAACCCCTCACTCGAAAGAGAAAAAAGCCCCTGAAGAAGTGAAATCACTCCTCCAGGGCCTCGGGGGCTACACCCGGCGGGTGCGCTCGCGCGCACCCACCGAAACCTTGAGTACGAAACACCATCCCGACAGGAACTATCAAGAGCCAATTCTCGTCAGAACCTCAGGGGGAGTGCCTCCACTCCCCCCAAGGCTCGGGGGCTACTGTTGGATACCGTGAGAAGGGGTACCCTAAGCAAGAACCAAAAAACGACTGCTTAGACTTCGTAAAGATCGAAACTAGCTAACAACCGCTGGCCTCGGCCGACTCTCCGACTCGCCCGAGGCCCCCTCATCGCTGGCCTCGGGTGACCTCTCACAAAAGGCCTCGGCCAATTCTCCGTATCGCTCGAGGCCCCCTCACCGATGGCCTCGGGCGATCCCCCACCGAAGGCCTCGGCCGACCCCTCTCGTCGCAGGCCTCGGTCGGGTCACCGACCCTCCGCCTCACGCGAGGCGGGCTCGGCAACACTCCGCTGCCTCTTCCTTCACCTGTCCCTCTGACAAAACATCGCGTCGCATTAACTCAGCCAACTGCTGCCACTGACATCGGCCGCATGCTCGGCACAGTACAGCGGAATGGCCGACGGGACGGGAGGCAGGACTGGGAAGGGGTTACCCGCCACTGTGCCCACTGCTATGCACATGGTTGACGCCTATGCCTCACTGTGCTGCCAACTCCTGCTCCGAGAACAACGCGGCGTGGGGAGCCACGTCCGGGATACTGTGGCCTCGGAATCAGTACCCAGGACCAATAATTCCCTCCAAAGCCTCGGCAGTTTGCTTCAGGGGCTCGGCAGCCTGAGGATCCATGTCCGCCGAGCCCCCCACGATGGCTCAGCCTCGGCATCTGCAGAGCCTCGGCTCCCTACGACGTCATCGCACGATGACCGGCACGTCACCCGCCATGTCCTACCTCAAACTGTACTGGAGCCCCACGACGCACAAGATCAAGTATGATCGGCGCGTCACTTCTGCACGACAAGGACGGAGCCACTCCATCGACCATACCACAACAGTGGCCGGCTGCAGGGCTCGAACACGCCATCCCCATTCATAGAACGCTATGTAGCAACATATGTACGTTCCTGGTTCTCCCTTAGAGTATAAAAGGGAGGGACCGGGGCCATTTCTAGGGACGGAAGAACAACGAGCAGAAAGAGGAACTCACCAATAGAACCACACACTTCTACGCTGCTTGAGAACAACGCCTCAAGCAGCTCGCACCACCCCCGCCGAGACCTGGGGCTAGCTCCCTCTCTCACCTAACTTGTAACCCCCTACTACGAGCACTCCGGTGCAAGGAATACAAGATCGATCTCTCAGACTGGACGTAGGGCGTCGATTGCCTGAACCAGTATAAACCTTATGTCTCTTTGCATCACCATCGGGGATTAGGGGCACGCAGCACAAATTCACTCGTTGGTTAAGGACCCCCGGTCCGAAACGCCGACACTTCTGTCTCTCCTTTCTAGAAAACTCGATGTTTTAGAATTCAAAAAGTTTATCGTAAAAACTTGATGCTTTTTAACAACAAGATTTGCATGCGTTTGAGAAGTTCAGTATGCTCTTGGAGTCTTGGGCTCAAGGCACTAGTCTTGGGCTCAAGGCAAGGCTATATATGCATACTAGGACTGCTGGGCTAGCTACGCATATGTCCATGTCCATGAGTCCATCAGGATCCATCCATCGAAGTGTGACGCGTGCTGTCGCTGCTCCGGCTGCTGCTGCTGGTGGCCCTGGCCTGACGCGCGAAGTAAACAAAACTGATGAACGGAGAAGCCGCAGCAATATATACAGTATCCGTACGTACGTCGCCGACTAGTCTTGTAAAGTCAGCTTCAGTCACTCGTCACACACTACTCCACTACTCCCACAAACTGGCCGCAGCTCCGCGTGTGTTTGTGTGTGAGATCGAGTACCTACGATGTGATGCTCCTGACTCCTGTGACCAGCGACGAAGCTTCGAAAAAATTTAGGATGGGGTGAGCAAAAATCTATGAAGACTTAACTCTACTACGACCTCTCACAATAGACAAATATATAATAGCTTGAATCAATCTTATATTGAAAACGTCGACTAACGACGAAATTGACAAAATACATAAAAAAAAGGATGCAGTTCATTCATACCGAAAGGCCCGCCCAATTGCGAAACTAATAAATAGCGGGTGGCGTTGCCCCCCACATTATTCCTCCGAAGTAGCGACCTACACAAATAGACATAATTGATTAGTCAAACATATATGGACCTCCGAATTATGAATTTAGAAGAGAATAGAGCGTACCACTACTTTTTAGGCAATAACATACGACGCTTTTTCATCTTTTAAAACCGCTTTTTGATCTTTTCATTATCAATCTTTCTAAATATCTCCTTCTCAGTATAGCATATCATCAAGTCATTGAACCATTCATCACCTATTTTATTACGCAAATCTGTCTTTATAATGTTCAAGGCTGAAAATATCCTCTCAACTGAAGCTGTTGCCACCGGTAGTATCAAAATTAGCTCAATAAGACGATAAACCAATTTATAAGATGTGTGTATATTAGTCTTGACCATAATTTCAGCAACTGTTCCAAGCTCAGTGCATCCAAGAAAGTCTGGAGTTCTTCTAGAACGGTTGACAAACTGTCTAAGATGATTTGGCAAAACAGCAAGTTCACCAATATTAAAATCATCGGCATAAATTTCAGCAAGCCTCACAAGTTTGTCCACGTCAAAATTAGAGAAGGAGTTTCTTGGGTTAAAAGCAGCCATACATACTAATAACTCTGAACTAATTTCACTAAACCGGTGATTCATCTCAGTCAAGATGGCATCAATGGCGACCAGAAAAAACTCAACATGATAGTAATGCATGTTTGTTACCTTTTGCTTTTTTCTTCTAGATGTCCCTCTAACATTTATTTCCTTATCCATATCTGGCACTTCAATCTCATTCTTCTTACAGAATGTTATCACTTTTTTGAGTAATGGCTTCCATTCATTTTTTCTCATATCTTGCAAGCTATCTTTCACATCTGTGATCAAATGCATTGCTTCAACTATGTCTTGATCCTTCTTTTGCAAAGCTTGTGACAAAATATCTGTCATGCTCAACAATTGTATCATCAAATGCAGGATGAACACAAAATCAAAGCTCTCCATTTTTTCAATTAAACCTAAAGCTCCACCGTTATTTCTTGGTTTAATAGAATCTTTCTTCACTATCTCAAGCACATCTATGATAGCCTCCCACATCACCAAAATGCAAAGCAAAGTTTTAAGATGTGAACCCCATCTAGTATCTTTTGGCCTAGCTAGGCTACTTTCTTGATTTAAACCTCTTCCAGTCACAATCTCACCCTTCTCAATCTTTTCTAGCAACACATCATGATGCTTTGCAAGCAAGGCATCTTTTCTCATACAAGATGCACCCACATTGGTGACTATTAAAGGAACATAGTTAAAGAAATCTGCAATGTCTGCACTAGAAGTCAAAACAGCAACAACCACTAGTTGCAATTGATGGGCAAAACAATGCACATAGAAAGCATAAAGATTTTCATCACGAATTAATTTCTGCACCCCATTAAATTCACCTCTCATATTAGAAGCTCCATCATACCCTTGCCCACGAAGCATAGAGGTAGACAAATTGTGACTTGAAAGCATACCGACCAAAGCTTCTTTCAATGCAATAGTTGTACAACTCTAAACATGCTGAAGTCCAAGAAATCTCTCCACCACTTGTCCTTTATCATTCACAAACCTACACAGTACATTTGTTTATGTGTTAGTATAATTGTAGAAATGATTGTAATAAAATCTATGCACAAAATTACAATTGTGGAGTACTAACCTTAGAATCACTACCATTTGCTCTTTTATTGATACATCTCGGGACTCATCAATAAGCACTTAGAATTTTCTACCTTGAATCTCATCCATACTGACAGCTATGACTTCCTCTGCACAAGCTTTTGCAAGATCCTTTTGTATATCAGGAGATATCATCTGGCAATTTTTAGAACCTTTTTCATATGCATCATTGACTATATATACCTTATCTTTATACCAATCAACCATCTCTCTAAACATACCCTTGTTGAGGGAAGTAGAACTCTCATCATCTCCACGAAAAGGTTGCCCTTGATATATGAGAAATCTTGCAGCATCTAAAGATGACGTCAGACGAATCTCATATATTTTTTCTTCCTCCGTGCTTACCTCAACTATTCTTCGACCCACACTTGTCCTTTGGTTCATAAAATCGTCACACTTCAGTCTAGCCTCTTTATGAGTCTTGGAAGCGCTGTGCTTATGAAAAGTATCCTTATCGTTCTTCCAATTCTGATAACCTTGATGTGCAAAGACAGAACTCCCAAATTTTTCAGGCTTTCCCGAATTAAAGAAAAGATAGCAATATAAGCAATAAGCAGCATCCTTGGACTCACTATACTCTAGCCAATCAAATTCATCAAACCAAGTCTTTTGAAATGATCTCCATTGACCAACCATACATTTAGAAGGAAATCGAAATTCATGAGGTTGGGTTGGACCACTCAAAGCATATGCTCTCTTTAATTGGTCTCTAATTGCTGGTTCATAAGAATCAATTGGTTTGCGCTGTCCAGGGTCAGCAATTAGGTTTGAATGACTAAACTCTTCCCTCAGTTTCTTTGGTTGACTTGTGCTCTCATTAGCATGTGGAGTTGAGCCACTGCCACTGTCACTTGAACTTGAAAAGTAGTTGATCAAAGTTCTTTTCAACATACTGAAAATCTAAAAATTGAAATCAAACATTCAATCTATATATTTAGCATAAAAAAATCACGGGCTGCGTACTCAATTTTACAGCTAAAAAATGACCCTTAAAAAATCACCTGCCTGCTCTGCTGCTTGGCTGATGCTCGCCTGCCTGCTTCGCTGTGCTACACGCTGCGGCCGCCGGCGCCCGCCCACCCACCTCGCGTAGTCGCGTCCTCGCTTGGCGGCTGGCCCCCCGCCGCCGTCCAGCAGCCGCGCGCGCGCCGCTGCGGCGAGCGCCCTGGCCGCCGGCGCCCGCCCGCTGTCGTCTAGGAGACCAGGAGCCGCGGCCGCGCCGCCTGCGTCCCGCGACCCACGCGAACAGGAAGCCGCCGCTCGGATGGGGAAGGTCGAGACGTCGAGTGAAGGAGGTGGGTTACCGGATGCAGCGGATGGGATACCCCAATAGGGTTTGTTTCACGATTGGGCTTGGGCCTGCCTTGTGATGTTCTGTCTCTACGAAGGCCCGATATTTAAAAGAGGTATTTTTTCATCTCGAATAAATCTTAGCCCCTCTCCCAATCTATATATTTATGCATAAAAAATTAAGGTGAGGCTTAGGGGGGCTCCATGTACCCTGGATCGGTAGGCAGGGCTGGAGCCCGGCTTGCCCGGCCGTTAGCTTCGTCGCTGCCTGTGACAACCTAGCTAGCTAGCTGAATGCCTTGTCCTCATCTGATATCTCGATGCGTATGTAGTAGGAGTATATGTACATGTATATATGTGCATCTTTTACACTATACTGCTGCTCTCGACGGGCATCAGGTACGTACGTACTGCATGGCCGGCATATATGCAGATTTTCAGAAAGATCAGAAATTCATTATTGCCATATGATGCCGCGGTCGCCGCCAGTACATTCCCTCGCCCGCAGCTAGTAGTATGGCTAGCTACTCATTGCTACATCATTGTTCCATTTCCATATCTTTTTGGCCTGCTTTAATTTGCCCTAACTTGAGATTGCCGTACATTCTATTCGGGTAACAAACATTCTATTATGGTAAATAGAGGTGGCTACAGAATAACTTATTTTGTAGCCGGCTACTGAATAGCCTCTCCCTATATATATATATATATATATATATATATATATATATATATATATATATATATATATATATATAGGGAGAGGCTATTCAGCAGCCGGCTACAAAATAAGTTATTCTGTAGCCATCTCCATTTACTATAATTTTATATACTAATTTACCATAATGTCAATACATATTTACGATAGTTGGGTTACTATAACACATGAAAATATTTACCATAATGTTATATTAAACCACTTAGTAAGGAGTTACTATAATCTCGTAAATTAACATAGTAATTATCATAACTCAAAGTGGCTACAGAATAAGTTATTCTGTAGCCAGCTACAGGATAGTAGTTCTATATATATATATATATATATATATATATATATATATATATATATATATATATATATATATAGGGAGAGGCTATTCAGCAGCCGGCTACAAAATAAGTTATTCTGTAGCCACCTCTATTTACCATAATTTTATATACTAATTTACCATAATGTCAATACATATTTACGATAGTTGGGTTACTATAACACATGGGAATATTTACCATAACGTTATAGTAAACCACTTAGTAAGGAGTTACTGTAAATCTCGTAAATTAACATAGTAATTATCGTAACTCAAAGTGGCTACAGAATAAGTTATTCTGCAGCCAGCTATAGGATAGTAGTTCTATATATATATATATATATATATATATATATATATTATCATTGTGCACTTTTACCTCTCTGTCCTTGTCCTTGTCCTAATGTGAACACATGGTTGACATGCACACATGTGTGATGAGTGACGAGTGATTGTCAAGAGATGATCGAGCTTTGGTTTAGTGTTTGAGACTAACCATAGCGTTAGTGTGGTGTTATTCAACATGTCTCTTATCTTGTGATGTGGAGGTTGTGCTGAGCACTGAGACGGTCGCCGACGATAATGAAGAAGGTCAAGCGAGTTCGTGCCGATCGATTAAGAGCGGTGAAGGGCGGACATGGACGCTTGGACGAAGGGACGAGAGCCGGAGGACAGATCATGGATGGCTGACACTCGGACACATGGACCAGAGCAAATGTACTACCTCGCTCTCGTACGTAGCTTAGATTATTTCGATCCCAATTAATTCCACGGGTTACTACGTTCAGACACACATCATTTGTTGCTGCCGCCTGCACCAGATACTGCGGCTGCAGGTAGCAGGACCAGCTGTACATGTGTTTTTATTATAAATAAATACACTTATACGAAGTACTCTCTCCGTCCCTTTATATCTGTCACTGTTGGTGTGCGTACCACAAGCTTAACTCGATTTATATAAAATACGTGCAACATTTATATCTCTAAATAAATTTATTATCAAACTAGATTCAAATATCTTTCCAATGATACTAATTATATACTATAAATATTAATATTTTTAATACATATTTACTCAAAGTTATTTCTCGAGAAGCGCAAACGACAGATATTTAGGGAATGAGAGGTATGTGGTGATGATGAGGTGCGCGTATACTACGTGCTACTACAGTACCTAGGAAACATATAATAACTAACCAAAAGTGTATTCCCTCCGTCCCTTTATATCTGTCGTCGGTGTGCGTGCCACAAATTTGACTCGATTTATAGAAAATACGTGCAATATTTATATTTTCAAATAAATTTATTAAAAAACTAGATTCAAAGATCTTTCCAATGATACTAACTATGTACTATAAATATTAATATTTTTTAATATATATTTAATCAAAATTGTTTTTGGAAGCACAAACGGCAGATATTTAGGGATACAGGGAGTATGCAATTCATTCAAAGATGAATGCATGCATGCATGATGCAATGTCAGGCAGTCGGTACGGCCGGGTTAGCTTAGTAACACACTGTGACACACACAGAGATCAAGAGAGAGACAGACAGTGAGACACACACGGCGCCAGGCATGCATATGGCGCGTGCCAGCTGCATCCGTATCCGTAGTCCGTAGACACGTACGTACGTAGTAGAGGAGATTCCGATCCGATCTCCGGCACTGCATGCAAGCATGGGGCGAGACGAGAGACACCAGCTCCAGCCAGCCATGGATACTAGGGATGAAAACAAAAATGATAATTTCCGATTTTCAGAAATCATTTTTGAGTTTTTTCTGATTTTCGGGCCTAAATGAAAATGGAAGCGGTAATCGAAAAAATGAAAACGATAACGATAAAAATAAATAATTGGAAATGAAAGCGAAAATGATTTTACCCTCTTCCGACCGTTTTCAAAGATTGCCGTATTTAGCCGATAATTTACCGTCAGTGGTTACCGATTCAAAGGCCTTGAATCCAAATTTATTTATAGACTATGTAATGCATATACTTTATGTCTAGTTGGTCTACATCTAAGCATTCCATTTGCACAAGCAAGCACATAAGGCAAATATTTTTGTGGAAAGGAACTATACTGCAAGTATTTCATCCATATAGGAACAACAAGGCAATCAGCAATCACGTACTGCACCACCCTAACTCTAGACAGTCATCACGAACACGAACGAAATCTGGGGTTTAGCTTGTTTGAGACCTAAGATGGTGTGAATTGTGGATTTAGCTTGTGATCTTGTCAATTGTGGCTTTATTTATTACTATTGTCATGCGAGATAGGTTGAGTTTTATGGCTCTTCTCATGTTCTACGGTTTGACATCGTGTTTATCGTTTTTTAATACCGCTTTTATGGATTCCAATCATTATCGATGTATTTTCCGATCGACTACTTTCGTTTTCAAAATTACCGGAATATCGGTGTCCTATTCGTTTCCGACAATATCGTATCCATTTTGCTTTCGAGAAAAAAATGTGAAAATGAAAGTGATTTGGCCTCCTATCGATCGTTTCCGATCGTTTTCATCCCTAATGGATACCGTGTGGTGTGCCAATACATGCGCTGCACCCGCACACTGCGGTTATGGTTCACTTTCATTCATTCATATATATATACGGTTATTCCTGTTTCCGGATAAAGAAAACCCAATTTTTACCCAAAAAAAGGCTATGCTATTTATCTGATAAAAAATGAAAATATACTATCCACTTCTTCTTCTTCTTTCAACTTTATCTTCTTCTGATCTTCCTACCACCTAGTCCACCGCCACTGCCTCTAGCCTCGCCGCATCCTTACCGCCTCCTCACCACCTCGCCTTGCCGCCTCCTCACCGTCTTGTAAGGTTGAAAATGGACGGAAAAAATCCCGTTCCGACCCGTTCCGTTTTCTACTTTGTTCCGTCCATTTCCGTATTTGTGGGATCCCGTTAATACGGAAATGGGAGAGGTGTTTTCTGCCCGTTTCCGCGGGATCCTGTTTTCATCCGGAATTGACTCGTATGTGAGATATGTCTAGAAATGGATATGTTCATAAAATACTAATCACCAATTATGCATGTTAACATATTAACACATGATGTGTTAGTGAATATTGGACCGATAACTTTGTACGTGTATATATATTGTTTTATCACTTCGTTCATGCATACTCGAGAATATTTGATTATGTCATTCTAACTTAATTTTCTGTCTCTCCATCCGTATTTGTCCGTTTTCATATTTTTTATATCCCCATCCGTTTTTAATTCCATTTTTTTCCCGATTCCGGTCCCGTTTCCGCTAAAACTATAGAAACGGAAATGGGAGAGGGGTGTTTCTGTCCGTTTTCATCTGCGTCTTGCCATAGAACTTGCCTTGCCTCGCTCGATCGCCATCCCACATTCCCACCTACCGCTACCCAGAGTTGATGGAGATTGTTGGAGTTCATCGGAGGGGTGAAGGTGAAGAAGTGCAACGCCAATCTCTGTCCGTCACTAACAGATAAATACTATATAGCAAATCCTTTTAAGAGAAAAAACAACACATGACGTTCATTTGTCTCAAATTTCTGTGGCTTATAATTAGCTAATGCGTGTGTGCCTAGTGAGACTGATCCTTTTAAGAAAAACCAACACATGACGTTCATTTGTCTCAAATTTCTGTGGCTTAGCTAATGCGTGTGTGCCTAGTGAGACTGGGTCCTTAGGGCACCCTCAACAATAGAGTTGTTAGAGTGCGCAGCGGATACCGGCTCAGCTCGCTATACTCACGAGCCGGCGCCCCTCGGCCCCAGGTCCACCGGAGCCCACAACATATATACCAAGGCATTGAACATAACTCAACTCAAAAGACTAGCCCTAATAGGTGATGGCTGCTCCCGCCTTATATATTGTGCTCCCCCAACATCAATTACCAATGTGGGACTAAACCTAACAAGAGTCAACTTCCTAGCTCGTATGAAATCAAAAAAAGATAAAAGTAGAGTAACCTACTATTTATCTCCATAATCTTTTCTAAGCTGTGACTTGACATGATACGGTGCCATAGTTTGACTATTTCTTTATTTTATATTATATTTTTAGGGTTATAATTGGATAGTATATTTGATTACAAATCTAACCATACCAAGTTTGTATTATAATAGTTAAAACTTTGTTAGTTAAATTATTGGTTAAAGATTTAAAACTTTGGATCATGGCATGCGTGTATGCCTTATAAAAGATTATGATGGAGTAATTTTTAGTATAGAAAACATGTGAGCATGGATACACGAATCATATGAAAAGTGTGTGATTAGGGTGTGTTTGTTTACCAGCCACCGCTAGTGACGCAGAAGGTGCAGCGCGCTGCACTTGTGGCGTCAAATTTTGGCGGCATACTCCGTGGCAAATTTTCTACAGCAATTTTCTGCGGCCGTCTTTGTTGCGTCACCAACTAAGCAGGTGTTTCCGATTGTTATGGCGAGCCACAGCTATGGCGTAGCGACGTCCAACGATAAAAAGGATCTATGTATGGCTAGAGGAGTGAATAGCCTATTGAAATTTCTAAAACTACAAAGACGCTAGGAAAAGTTGATTAGTATAAAATACAATCCTAACAGCCTCTACTTTGCCTAGCCTAATCAAAGCAACACAAGCTCCCCACACAAATCTAGTTGCAAGAACAAAAGATTAAGCACTCAAGCACACTAGCTAACAACTAAAGGCTCTACAACTACACTGTTGAGCTAACAAGAGAACAACTAAACTACACTACTCACTAGAAAGCTAGCAACTAAACAAACTAGAGGGCTAGAGAACTACTAAGCAACAACATAAGAACAATATATCAAATGAAATTGCAAGTGTCGAGAGAGCAAATCAACGAGGGCAAATGACACAAAGATTTACCTCGAATGTCCCCATTGAGGTGGAGCCTTAGATCACCGCTTCACTTGGCCTCACGAGCACACACAAGCTCGGCCCCTACGACAAATGGCACCACTACAAGCTGGTAGATCGCCAAGGACCTCTCCAAATCTCGATTGATCTTACTAGAGTTACTCCTTTGCGAATCTCCCGTGGGGTGAGCACAAAGCCTCTCACAATAGCCAATGATCGGAGCCCCACATAACCACCAAGTGGTGCTCAATGATCTTTGCAACTAGCAAACTGGCTAGGTGACGGCAATCACCAAGAATAACAAGAAATTCCGAGTCAGAAAGACTACCTAATGCCACCAAATGCACAATCTCTCAAATGTAAAGCACTAGATCACTCCCAAATCTCACACAAATGTAATCCAAGTAAGCAAGTGATTTGGAGTGTTTGCATTATTATCAGCTAAAGGTGTCAAGAGAGATCAAATGGCCAAATACACAAGTATATATAGAGCCAACCACTCAACTAGCCGGCCATTGGAAAAATTCTGCACAGAAAATATGGGCACTGGACATGTCCAGTGCACCGCCGGACTCCACAATGGACAATCCCAACTGTTATATTCCACCGGTTGACAAATAGTCGTTACCCAGGCACATATCCGCCACTCCGATGCACACAACGCAGGTCTGGTGCACTCTAAGCCTTCAAACCGCACCAAAACATGCACTCTGGTAGAATAGTCCATGCACCACTCCCGTGCACACAACATCGCCAAAAACACCTCGAAACCCCTCTTTGGTAGAATAGTCCGGTGCCACACATCCGATGCCATGTACAGTGCACATTAGATGGAAAGGTGCCAGGCTGATTTTTATCTCAAGTTAGTGCAAGGACCGAGAGCTTCGGTGGGCACTCTGGTGCCAAACCAGACAGCTCCGTTGAGTGCTAAACATCACGGCAGCAACTCCCTTCTTCCTCTTCGCAAGCGTGCCAACTCTCAAATATTTTACCAAACATCTAAGCACTTGAGTTAGCATTTTTCAAAGTGTTTCTAAAAACATTTTCGCTTGCTACTCAAAACCTCACTAAGCGTAATACATATGCAAGTGAAACTCACACTTAGTGGCACTAGATAAACATTGCAACTAAAGATTTCCCTTCTTTAGATATAGTACAACCATCTATCATTAACCCAATCGTGTACTCTATTGCACCTTGGTTTGCAAAAGCAAAGCTCTATCAAATACATTTGCCTTGTGTCTTGCCTTTGCTCCATCTTTTCTCCATTTCAATGAACACTTGCATATGTGAGAGCATGATCTTCATCCCCATCACCTCATATGCATCATCATAAAAGTGGACCCTAACTAATCATACTCAATAAAAGCATTAGTTCATATGGTTGGCACTCAATTACGAAAACAAACTATGCTTTTAAACGAGCAATTGAACACACCTTTAACTCTTTGTGAAGAGCTACTTAGTTCCTTTGTATATATCGTTCTCTTACTTTCTTATATCCAATAAAATATGCTACGAGTTAGCTATTTTAACGCTGTCCGAGCTATCTTATCTTGTTATATAATCAGCTGATTTGATAGATCACAAGCCAATGAGTTGACTGGTTTTCATCTCAGGTTAATCAGTGCAAGGACCGAGAGCTTTGGTGGGCACTCCGGTGCCACACTAGACAGCTCCGATGAGTACTAAACAGCACGACAGCAACTCCCTTCTCCCTCTTCCCAAGCGTGCCAACTATCAAATGTTTTACCAAATATATAAGCACTTGAGTTAGCTGTTGAAACTAGCGGTCTCAGACAGCGTGGGGGAGACAGAGGCCTCCGCCCGTCAGGCGTCGCCCTCGGGCGGAGGCTCGGGATAGGCACGACAGGTGGGCGTGTAAGAAGCTGGCACGAAAAGCTAAGGTTTCATTGATTCATCCACCACCCGTTGCACAGTTACAAGTGTTCCCTATTTATAGGGCTCAACTACTTTTTGACAGAATTTATTATAATGCCCCTCAACTGCTACAGTACATTCCTAGAATATTCCACCACTAGTCTCTTGTTTGCGGGGCAATCCTGCCACACCGTCTTCAAGTAACGGGCCTCCATAAGTGGTCGGCCCACCGTGCCTCGGTCTTTGGCCCAGAGGCCTGGGTTCCCGACGTTGGCCTCCGTCTTCAAGGGCGCGCCGTTGCCTTCGTGGGTCTCCGCCGATCCGGTCGGAGACATCATCCGTAGGCCTCTGCCCGTCCGCGCGGGGGCCATGCTGGCACACTCGCGCGGACCACGGGTGCCTGCGCATAGGTACCTGCACACACTTAGGCAAGATTGTTTGTTTGATTAGTTCAGGGGTAGGGCGGCCTCTGCCCTCATCGCCGAAGACGCCCATCAGCCGAAGCGGGGTGGCGTCCGCCTGAGCAGTCGGAGATGTCTGTGCCTGGCCCGGGCGGAATCCACGACAAGCTTGCTGAGCCTCGTGCAGCGCCCTACGAGCGTAGCCAGGAAAGTTCCTTTAGTTAGTGCCAGGTCTCCGCCCTGAGACGGTCGAAGACGCCTTGGCGACACCTCGCCGTCGGAGGCCTTCGCCACCCGCTGAGGCCGTGTTACAACAGTTCCCCCTTTTGAGACCATGGTTCGCCTGAGCGTGCCATGAGCTCAAAACGCCTTGACCAAAGGCGTCCGCGGGGGCGGAGGCCACCCGCATTGGCGTCTCCGCACGGGGCCCCGCTACTTCCCCCCTGGCCCGCTCTGGCGCGGCCGCTGGTCTCATTGAGAGTAACCGTTGGGCAGCAAATGTAGCCGTTATCCTATGGTGTGGCCGTTTATGCCGTGTCAGTTTCCGTTGTATACCTTGCGACTTTTTCAGAGATGACCGTTGTGCGGCAGGCGAATTCTCCGGAGGTGACCGTTGTATGGCGGGAGCCGGACTGCCTGCCCGTGGCCTATATAAGGGCGTTGTTGGTGGCGGGGTCCCCCCTCGCATCGCTCATTCGCTTTCCTTGTCTCTGAGAAATCGCTCTCTGCTCTCTTCGCTTTCGCCTTTTGCTGCCCTCGCGCGTTCCGTCTTTCTGCCTACGTACCGCGCTTAGGCTGCTGTCGCGGTGGCTTTCTTTTCCGCCTCCTCCCAAACTCGCCGGCCCACCTTTTTCGGACCCTATCGCCACCTTCTTGGCGTTAGGGCCACCAGCTGGGGTGCTCATTTTGAGGAGTGCATGCTTGCCTCTGCCTCCGCATTGGAGTTTGAAAAGCTAGTGAAGGAGGATTTGGGGAGTGTATGCGTCCGTCGGAGACCTGATCACTGTGGATTCCAGAGATATGGCGATAAAGTCTTGGGACTTCGGCCCCTCCTCCATTACTGAAGAGGCAATCGTGGAGATGTTGAAGGAATCATGTTTTCCTTCTTCGAGGGTAAAAATCCCTCCGCCTGGCCAGACTGTTCTGGAACCGGAGGAGGGATATGCGGTGGTCTTTCGGGACTTCTTCACCTACGGCCTCTGCCTTCCTTACATCCCCTTCCTTCACTGAGTGTTGGAGACCTTCAATGTCCAGCTCCATCATCTGACTCCTACTGCCTTCCTCACGCTTAGCAAATTCTACTGGGTGTGTGTTTCTTATGGTGCCGAGCCAGATGTGGACACCTTCTACGCGTACTATGAGCTGCAGAAGCAGCTGAAGAAGAAGGAGGTGTGAGAGGGCAAGGAGGTGGAGGTGACCTACCAGTACGGTAGTTGCACCTTTATGTCTAAGAGGAACCAAGGCGTAGACCGCCTGGAGATCTCTTTTTGCCAGAAGGGCAAGTGGGACCGTGGCTGGCTTGAGCAGTGGTTCTACGTGAAGACCTACAGGGTCCGTAGCACTACCGAGGATGGTGTGGAGGTCTCGGAGTATCCATTGACTTCAAGGATGGTGGAGATGGCGCCGCACACACGCGTGGATTTGCCGGAGGAGGTATCTCCGGCGAGGGAGGCTTGCGACCAGGCTTTTGCGGTAGCGTGCCGCTACTCCGGTGGCCACGACCTGGTGGAGGAGATTATGGCCTCCAACTACTGGCCCCTGGGCAAAAACAACCTAGCCTTTCGGCTGGAACAGGTGAAGGTTCCTGTTTTTGGGCCAGAGGCCGGGATTCCGTTCCCCCGCTTCGGTTAGTCTTTGGGGGAGGGGGTGACGGAGGATAGTTTCATCTCTGAGGTTGAGGAAGCCACTGTAGGGTTGGTTGGCAAGATTTTCGAGCATGAGTACATGTCTTGGAGGGCCATGGTAGGCACCATGTCGCGGCTCAATCGAGTTTTTGAGGAGGTCGGGATCGTCTACCGGGAGCGTGAGGTTCCCACCGAGGTCCTAGCTTCGATTGAGAAGAAGAACAAGAAGAAGAAGAAGACCTTCGCGAAGAATGTTACGGCGGAGGCCAAGTCTAAGAAGAGGAAGGGCGTCGTTGTTGCTCGGGCGCCTATGAAAAAGAAGAAGAAGAGTGGTGCTCTGTTGATCGTGCTGACTGTGTCTTCTGCCGGTAGTGTGGGCATTGCCTCCGCCGGCAGTGAAG
Organism: Miscanthus floridulus; assembly: GCF_019320115.1. Taxonomy (NCBI): domain Eukaryota; kingdom Viridiplantae; phylum Streptophyta; class Magnoliopsida; order Poales; family Poaceae; genus Miscanthus; species Miscanthus floridulus. Next base: position 16,231,574 of record NC_089595.1, read on the forward strand.
ACGTTCAGAGCTCCTCCGTCCCGTCAGTGGACGTGCGGGTTGCGAGCGGAGAGGATCGCGGCTCTCCTATAGCTTCGGTGTGCCCTGTGAGTAGTGTTGTGAGCAGTGCTGGGCATCTAGGAGCCAATGCTGCTCCGGCGCGCTCCTTGCATGGTGCTGTGAGTGTCGGTGAACAGTCGGAAGGTAGCGTTGTCGAGCCTATGCCCGACATTCTTGGCGGGTTGTGTTCAAGTTCTGAAGATGGCACGGAGGCCGTCTTGCGGCACGCTCCTTCATCTCCCGTCGTTGTTGCACCTTCGCCCGTGCCGGTGGCCGACGTCGGGTAGTTGGAGGCCGTGCCTGCTGAGCAGGCCCCGGTGGCTCAGTCTTCTTCGAGTCCTCCGCCCATCAGGCCGCTGGCTGAGGAGATCTGGCCCTTTGGGCCTTCGCCGCATGATATGGCGGAGACTTCTGCCCAGGGGGCGCGGCAAGCGGCCCAGCCTAGGCTTTTTATGAGTAAGTTTATTTGGTGCACATTTTTGTGTTTACTGTCTTCGCCCAGTTTATTTGTTTACGTATTGTACCAAGTGCTAATACTGTGTACTTGTTGCTTTGTAGGTGATGTCATGGCTGGACTCCTCACCCCGGAGGAGCGAGCGGCCGCTGCCGGTGTCAGGTTTGGTCCGGGGCAGCCGGGGCTGATGGCGCCGGGTCCGAGTGAGTATAGAATGTTTTTATTTTACTCATCATTTGGCCTGTTGTTATTGCCTATTTCTGATCGGCCCTCTGACCTGAGCTGTTGTTGTTGTTTTTTTTTATGCAGGCTCCTCCAACACTTCTATCTCAGGTTGGGAAGAGTGCTATCTTGGTGTTCCTTGGAGACGTCGGAGGTGGTCTTTGGCTATTGGTGTGTTTATCGTGAGATTTGCTTTTCTCACCTTATTTTTTTGTGTTTGTTTGTTCTTCTTTGAACAGATCGCTTCAAATAGCGTCTGAGGGACATGGATTTCTTCCAACTTCTCTGTGTTCATCTAGAACACTAGAGCCTGGTACGTCTTCAGCGGTTTGCCCCTTTTTTTGTATGTTCGCCTTTAGACTTGTTTTTTATTCGGTTGCTGATCGCCTTGGTCTTCTTCTTTCTGGTCGCAGGGGTATCATATGGCCATTGTTATGGAAGAGCGCTGCACTCGCGAGGTCTCCAATCGAGATACTGCGATTGAAGCGCTCAAGGCGGAGATCGAGCGCTTGGAAGGTGAAAAGGGGGTCTATCCAACTCCCTTGCAGCTCTCCGCCTATCTCTGGCGGAGAAGGAACGAGAAAAGGATGGTTTGAGGGCCGATCTCGCCAAGGCCCGGGATGCAGAAGTTTTGTCTGCCGAGCAGGCCCGTAGGGCAAATGAGCTAGCCAAGGGTCTTCGGCGAGAGCTTGCCTCTGAGAAGGAATCCGCAGCTGCGGTGGGGGAGCAGCTATCTTTGACGATGAGGCATTTGGACTCGGTCAAGGGGGTCCTTGCTGCAACCGTTGGCCACTACCGGGCCACCATCGCCGAGTTCGGAGGCGAAACCTCTGCTCCTCCGGAGGAAGACAGCGTGTACGCCCTCACCTCCTGGCTAAAGCGTCACCTTGCGAAGCTCCCTAGTCTGATCAATGGCTGCATGGACTATAGGGTGCTAGCGGGGGTAGCGAATTACGCCAAGCTTTTGGCGCGCGGCGGTTGTACGCATACCGAAAGTATTCTGGAGGGAGCGCTGCCGGGTCCGGAGGAGCTCGGTGAGACTTCTCTTGGTTTGCGAAAAACCTTGAGAAATTTCATTAGGCACTTTTGGGCTCCATTTGGGAGATCTGCTGCCCGGAAACTGGCGGAGGAAAAGAGGGCGAAGGTATCTCTAGTCTTTGTAGCCGCTATTTTTGTCTCCTTGCTTTTTGCGAGGCTGCGAAGGCTTTCGTTGCTTGTGCCCCTGATACTTTAGCCTGTGCTGCAGGATGCACAGAAGAGTCTTGCGGGCAGGCCTCCGTTAGTTCCACGCTCGGCGACCGCGGGCGGTACCTCTGCCGCCGCTGGCGCTCCGGTGGGATCTATGATCGGCGGTGGTAGTGGTCAGAGGCCGCAGGCGCCGTGCCCGCCCGTAGTTGATGCGGGCTCCGTTCCAGGGACTTCTGCTGCGGCCGATGCGCTAGAGGTCTAGGCTCTTTGTAGCACTTAGTTGTTTTGGCGTGTATATTGTAGTCCAGTTGGACTCTTGTGAATAAAGTTTATTTTGTTCTTAATGGTTTTGTGGGAAATTTTAACCTTGCACAGGTTCCGAATCGGAAGCCTGTGCAAGATGTTGCGCCTTTGACTCTCTACAACGACGGTATTTATGTGAGCGGAGAGCTTTGGGAGTATTGGCGTTCGGCCTTTCCCCGCAGCGTTGCGCGCGACGTGTTTGAGTCAGTTAAGTTTGACATAGACGATGAGCGCGCTAGGTTTACTCGCACGCTTGCTTGGCACGGACCTCCGCCACAATAGTTAGGATTTTATTATAAGTTTGTGTCCTGTAAGAATGCTTCTTGACGTTTTATGGAATACAAGACAGGTTCACTTTCTTGATTGTTTGTGCGGGGGCTTCAGTCTGTTGTGCTAGTTTACATATCTCGTCTAGTCTCGAGTTTGCACACCGTTGTCCTTTGCTTGGGCGAACGTGCACGATATAGAGGTGGTGGCCAGGACCTTCGCCTCATGTTTTCTCCTTCTCTGTGCTTGCTTGATGGCCGGGCCTGAAGTGTTGGCAGTTTTTTGGCCGGTGGAGGCATACTTGAAGTTCGCCTGGCGAGGCTTGCTGAATCGGTGTTTGATCTGATGGGAGGTTTGGCGCAGCTTGTGCAGACGGCAGAGACTTTTGGTATTTCTTTGGCAGAGTGTTTTAGCTGTCTGGTGGTATGGGTCTCCGACGCTGCACACCCGTGGGACATGTTTGATTTTTGGAGATGGCAGGTTAGGTCTCCGACGTCAGGGGGGTGTTACAAGATTTCGTGCGATATCTCCCTTCTTCCGTAGGCCTTTGCTGTTCATCACCGTGCCGTAGTTCCTATCTTTTTTTCCACTACCTCCGACTGTCTACTGTTGCCTTCGATTTTACGAGTTTTCGTACAATATCTACGACCGACTTGGATATCTAAGGAGACCCATGCCTCCATGGCTGTTGCTGCGGCTTTTGCTTGTGCTCTGCCTTGTTCCCCCCTTGCGCTCTTTGCTGACTGAGTTTTTAAGGGCATGGGGGGAGCCCGTTTTATAGTGGGGTGGTGGCTTTTGGGTGTTAACATTTTGGTACATTGTTAGTTGGAACGTATCTTGGCTTTAATAGCCTGTATCTTGCTTGAACTATTTGTTCCTTTTGAGATCTTTTGAAGTAAAGAGGCCTTGCGTCATAGTGGTGGCAATGTTTTGTCAGACATTTTCTGTTTTTGCTGTTTTCTATGGCGGAGACCTTCTTCCTGGTTCTAGCGCCATAATTGTGTTGCCCCTGATGCTAGGGGTGGTTTTTGTTAAGGTCGGAGGCCTGTTTTGCCGAGGTTGTTTTTGCCTTGATGCCTGAATTTGTTCAGGTCTTCGTCAAGGGTCGGAGGCCTATTTGGCCTAGTTTTTTTTGTACCTTGATGCCTGAATTTGTTCAGGTCTTCGTGTTTTTTTGGCCTTGATGCCTGAATTTGTTCAGGTCTTCATCAAGGGTCGGAGGCCTATTTGGCCAGTTTTTTTGCCTTGATGCCTGAATTTGGACAGGTCTTTGTCAAGGTCGAAGGCCTGTTTGGGTTGTTTTTTTGCCTTGATGCCTGAATTTGTTTAGGTCTTCGTCAAGGGTCGGAGGCCTATTTGGCCTAGTTTTTTTTGGCCTTGATGCCTGAATTTGTTCAGGTCTTCGTTAAGGGTCGGATGCCTGTTTGGCCAGTTTTTTTGCCTTGATGCCTGAATTTGGACAGGTCTTTGTCAAGGTCGAAGGCCTGTTTGGCCATAGAGGTCATTTCAAATTGCCCATGCCTATGGCCGGTGCTTTGAAAGGACCTGTGCTTTTTGTTCACTGAATATCGCGGCGCCAGAGCTGGCTGCTTTCGGTTTTGGATGTTTTAAGCGTTCTTTTGGGGAATTACCTCTTTATACTTGTAGAGGATTTTTACATTGAGCCTGCCTCGTTAAAAACCTCACCTCCGCTTGGAGTTCCCCTGTGAGGAAAAGAGTGCAGGCTCTTTTACATTTTTTGGTTGAAGTAAGTAAAAAAACTGAAAGGTAAATGAACGGAGGGGCCTCCGCTTATTATTTGCAGAGGTTGCCCTTTGGTACATTGCCTAGATGTAGTATCTGCGGAGGCTATCAATATTTCATGTGTGGGTTGTCATGACACCTTCGCTGTTGGTCAAGTGGAAAGAGCCAGGTTGGCCTACTGCCGTTGCTGTGTATGGGCCTTCCCATTTCGGTTGCAACTTGCCAACAAGTTGTGTGTTGAGTTTTCTTCTGAGTACAAGGTCTCCGTGTTTTATGTCTTTTCTTACCACCTAGGAGTCTCTCCACTTCTTGGTTTGGGACTGATATTTTGCAATGTTTTCGACTGCTTCCAGTCTTATTGCTTCTATTGTTTCTTTTGCATATTCTTCATCTTGCAACATCGGCTGACTCGTTGTGCGGAGGCTTTCATGCTTGATTTCTTCTGGCATCATGGCCTCTTCTCTATAAAGCAGTTTGAATGGAGTGAATCCTGTTGTTCTTGAGACAGATGTGTTGTGTGACCAAATCACTCTAGGTAATTCATCTACCCATTTTCCTTTACGTAGGCCCAGCAATGTTTTTGATATTGCTAAAAACACTATTCTATTTGCTCTTTCCACAGCATCATTGGACTCTGGGTGGTATACTGAGGCAAAGGCTAGTTTTGTCCTAATGCTTTTGCAGAATTCTTTGAAGTTCTCTGAATCGAATTGTTTTCCATTGTCTACTGTCAGAATCCTCGGTACACCGAATCTGCAAATGATGTTTTGCCAGAAGAATTTTCGGACGGTTTTTGAGGTTATCTTCGCCAGCGGCTTTGCTTCTATCCATCTTGTAAAATATTCTACTACCACTACTGTGAATTTGTTTCCTCCTTGGGATGGTGGTAGTGGGCCGACCAGGTCCATACCCCATCTTTGTAGCGGCCATGTCGGAGGTATAAGCTGGGTCTCCGATGATGGTTTTGACTGTCCTGGAGAGAATGTTTGGCATGCTTGGCATGTTCTGACTGTCTGCTCTACGTCTTGTATGTGTGTTGGCCAATAAAAGCCTTGCCTTATTGCCTTTGCTGATAATGCTCTAGAGCCAATGTGCGACCCGCAAATTTCTGAGTGTATTTCTTGAAGCAACTCTATGCCTTCGCTCTGTGATATGCATTTGAGGAGAGGCTGGACTACTCCTTTCTTGTACAATACACCATCGATGATTGTGTAATTTCTTGCCCTGGCCTGTATTCTTGCTGCTTTTGCTTCATCTTCTTCGGCAGTTTTGCCTTCTAAGAATTCTGTTATCACCTTTCTCTAATCTTCATTTTGCATGTGTAGTATGGCTTAGGTGTCTTAGATGTCTCCACTATAGCTGGAGACTTCAGGATCTGGTAAAAAGTGTTTGGTGGTAGTGGCAGGTTGTTTGCCGCCGCTTTAGCTAGTTCATCTGCCTCTGCATTTTTTTATCTTGGGATGTGCTTCAGGGTGAAGCCCTCGAATCTCCGCTCCAAATTTCTGACAACGGATAGATATTTGATGATTTCTGGCTCTCTCGCTGTGTATTCTTTCTCTACTTGGCCAGTAACCACTTGAGAATCTGTTTTGACTGTCAATGTTTTGGCCCCTAGGGCCTTTGCTTTACTGAGCGCTAGGATCAGGCCTTCATATTCTGCTATGTTGTTTGTTGATTTGAACTCTAGCCTTGCTGCGTATTTCAGTCTGACGCCAGAGGGTGCCGTTAGGACGGCGGAGGCTCCTGCTCCGGCTTGGCCCCAGGCTCCATCCATGAATGCTATCCAGCCTTGAGTGGTTGGTTGTACCTTGGGCTCTGTCGGAGGTGTCCAGTCTGCTACAAAATCGGCTAGTGCTTGTGATTTGATTGCTGTTCTGGGGACATAGGAGATACCAAACTGTGATAGCTCTATAGTCCATGTGCCTATTCTGCCGAAGGCTTCTTTGTTTCTGAGCAAGTCTTGCAGTGGCAGCGATGTTGGAACTGAGATTTTGTGGGCTTGGAAATAATGCTTTAGCTTTCTTGATGCTGTTAATACTGCGTAGGCAATTTTTTCTACCTCGGTGTAGTTTAGCTTGGCTCCGGACAATGCTTTTGAGATAAAATAAACTGGCTTTTGAGTTTTGCCTGATTCCTTTTCTAGCTCGTGGACTAAGACTGCGCTGACTGCATGGTCGGAGGCCGCCATGTATAGCAATAGATGGCTGTCTGATTTTGGGACGGAGACTACCAGTGAGTTTGCCAGATGCTCTTTCAAGTTATGAAATGCCTCCGACTGCTTGGACCCCCACTCGAAGTTGTCTCTGACCCTCAGGGCTTTGAAGAAGGGTAGGCTGCGTTCTACTGCCTTTGAGATGAATCTGTTGAGCACTGCTATTCTTCCTATCAGCTTTTGCACTTTTTTCTTGTTTTGGGGTTCTGCCATTGTCATTATTGCTCTGGTTTTGTCTAGGTTCGCTTTGATGCCTTCGCTACTTATGATGTATCCGAGCATCTTCCCTTTTGTAACTCCAAATATACATTTTTCTGGGTTGAGGTGGAGGCCAGCTGCCCTTAGGTTGGCGAAGGTCTCCTGTAAGTCGGAGACATGATCATCCTTGTTCTTGCTCATGACCACTATGTCGTCGACGTAGGCTATGATGTTTCTATCTAGTTGTGAGCCCAAAACCTCCTTTGTCATTCTGGCAAAGGTTGCTCCGGCATTTTTTAGGCCCTCTGGCATTCTGGTGTAGCAGTATATCCCGAATGGAGTGGTGAAACTTGTCTTGTCTTCATCTTCTTTTTTTCATCCAGATTTGGTGATACCTAGAGAAACAGTCGAGGAGAGAAAACCTCTAGCATCTGGCTGCCTTGTCGACGGAGGCATCTATTCTTGGCAATGGGAAAGGGTCTTTTTTGCAAGCTTTGTTCAGATCTGTGAAATCTATTCACATTCTCATTTTGCCATTCTTCTTTGGTACCAGTACTACGTTTGTGAGCCATTCTGAATACTTGACTTCCCTGATGACTTTTGCATCTAGCAATCTTTGCACCTCCGCCTTTGCTGCCAGGATTCTGTCCTCTGACATTTTTCTCTGTTTCTGCTTTCTTGGCCTCATGTTTTCATTGATATCCAGTTCATGCTGTATGATGTCCCTGCTGACTCCCTAGAGGTCGGAGGCTGACCAGGCGAAGATGTCTTTGTTTTTTACTATAGTTTCCATGAGCTCTTGCTCCTCTGCCTTGCTCAATTCTAAGCTGATTGTTACTTTTCTGTCTGGTAACTCCTTTTCTAGAGGGATCAGCTTTGTCTCCTCTTGATCTGCCATATCTGTTTTTCCTCTGGGCATATCCAGAGGCTCTAGTTCTTTGTTTGTCGACTCGACTACATTGATGTTTCTTTGGGCTCTGTAGATTGCTTTTTCTATATTTCTTGCTTCTTTCTGGCTGCCTCGGACTGTGATAATACCATGGAGTGCTGGTATTTTTATGCACAGGTAGGCCACATGCAGGGCTGTGTTGAATTTGGTTGTGAATCCTCTGCCCAAGATGGCATTGTATGGGTAATACAGATCGACGACGTCGAAGGTTATGTATTCGGTTCTAGCATTTGCTTGGGTTCCAAACGACACTGGGAGTGATATCTTTCCTAGTGCATGTATCTGCTTGGTGGGCGCCAATGTTGAAACTAGGTCTCAGACAGCGTGGGGGAGACAGAGGCCTCCGCCCATCAGGCGTCGCCCTCGGGCGGAGGCTCGGAATAGGCACGACAGGTGGGCGTGTAAGAAGCTGGCATGGAAAGCTAAGGTTTCATTGATTCATCCACCACCCGTTACACAGTTACAAGTGTTCCCTATTTATAGGGCTCAACTACTTCTTGACAGAATTTATTACAATGCCCCTCAACTGCTACAGTACATTCCTGGAATATTCCGCCACTAGTCTCTTGTTTGCGGGGCAATCCTGCCACACCGTCTTCAAGTAACGGGCCTCCATAAGCGGCCGGCCCACCGTGCCTCGGTCTTTGGCCCAGAGGTCTGGGTTCCCGACGCTGGCCTCCGTCTTCAAGGGCGCGCCGTTGCCTTCGTGGGTCTCCGCCGATCCGGTCGGAGACATCATCCGTAGGCCTCCACCCGTCCGCATGGGGGCCATGCTGGCGCGCTCGCGTGGACCACGGGTGCCTGCGCATAGGTACCTGCACACACTTAGGCAAGATTGTTAGTTTGATTAGTTCAGGGATAGGGCGGCCTCCGCCCTCATCGCCGGAGACGCCCGTCAGCCGAAGCGGGGCGGCGTCCGCCTGAGCGGTCGGAGATGTCTGTGCCTGGCCCGGACGGAATCCGCGACAAGCTCGCTGAGCCTCGTGCAGCGCCCTATGAGCGTAGCCAGGAAAGTTCCTTTAGTCAGCGCCAGGTCTCCGCCCTAAGACGGTCGAAGACGCCTTGGTGACACCTCACCGTCGGAGGCCTTCGCCACCCGCCGAGGCCGTGTTACAACATTAGCATTTTTCAGAGTGTTTCCAAAAACATTTTCGCTTGCTACTCACCACGTCACTAAGCGTAATACATATGGAAGTGAAACACACACTTAGTGGCATTAGATAACCATTACAGCTAAAGATTTCTCCTCTTTATAGTATCACTGTCTATCCTTAACCCAATCATGTACTCTATTGCACCTTGGTTGGCAAAAGCAAAGCCCTATCATATACCTTTGCCTTTTTGTCTTGCCTTTGCTCCAGCTTTTCTCCCTTTTGATGAACACTCGTATATGTGAGAGCATGATCTTCATCCCCATCACCTCCTATGCATCGTCATCAAGTGAACCCTAGCTAATTGTACTCAATAAAAACATTAGTCCATATGATTGGCACTCAACTACTAAAACCAAACTATGCTTTCAAACGAGCAACTAAACACGTAAGCCTTTTTAACTCTTTGTGAAGAGCTACATAGTATGGCCCTGTTTAGTTCGTACCCAAAAACTTTTCACCCTGTCACATTGAATGTTTGGACACATGTATGGAGCATTAAATATAGATAAAAAAACTAATTGCACAGTTTGTATGAAAACCGCGAGACGAATCTTTTAAGCCTAATTAGTCCATGATCAACCATAATTGCTACAGTAGCACGCATGTGCTAATGCCGGATTAATTAGGCTTAATAATGACTACAGTAATAATTTTTGCACAGTATTAAGCCTAAGTAAGCTATCATTAGCGCATGTGTGTTACTGTAGCACTTAAGGTTAATCATTGGCTAATTAGGCTTAAAAGATTCGTCTCGTGGTTTCCAACCAAACTGTGCAATTAGTTTTTTTTCGTCTACATTTAGTACTCAAACATTCGATGTGATGGGGTGAAAAATTTTTGGGTGGAAACTAAACACAGCCGAAATACTATACTACAATACCGCTAGCAAAGCTAGTACTAGGTACACAGTGGGTCAGTTCGCTGGTCTGGACTTGTCCAGCCAGCCGTCTGATGCTCCTCATAGTTCACTGTTCATCAAATCAGTCGAACAGTATTTTTCTCTCACAACAAACCAGCCGGAACAGTGTTTTTCAGCCAAGTTTCAGTCCAGCGAACGGGGCCAGTGTAGCTATACTACAGAAGTGCATGCAAGACACAAACCAAAGAACATGCATGCTAGTGTGGATCTGATCAGAATTCAGAATTCATTCAAGTAGCAGTACGTAGTCGTCGTCGTAGCTGCTGCCTGCTGCTAGTGTTTCTTCTTGAATATACAATCCTCCTGCTCTTGCTCTTCCTGCACTGCACTCCCAAATAACTAGGCAGGCATTGAAGATCGTCTTCCAGAATTCAGCAGTACGAGTACGCTCCACTGATCGCGATCAGAGGGATCAGTGTGCATGGCTGGAGTGACTAGTGAGTGAGTGTGAGCGTGTGATGATCGAGTACTCCGGCCTACTAGCGTATTCACTCACTCACTGTCACTAGCGTATTCACTCACTCACTGTCACTGGCCGTAAACTGACCATCTATCCAACTCCAATTCAAAACAGATTCTCCAAGCCAGCATATGCATCACCTTCTTTTATGGCCTGCTCAGCTGACGATGCGACTGTGCGAATTGTGATGAACGAGTGCAGCGCAGTGCAGCTGCTCCCTGCTAGTGCTAGTAGATCGAGCAGCTAGCTACCTGCTCTGCTGTGCGTTTGCATGTACTGTATATTCAAGTCATCTGCATGTGAAATAAACATCTTGTCCCTCCTCGATCCATCTCTCTCACACGCATGCATCCATCCAATATTCAATTCATTGTGCTTGCTTGCATTCTAGCTTTGCTTTTGTGCACTTCAATTCATGCTGCTATACAAAATTCTTTAATATATATGTATATAGATAGCTTTGCATGCCTTGGCAGACGAAGCTGCAGCCCTACGTACGCTCGATCTACTGCCCTGTTTGTGGATGCATGGCCGGCGCTAGCTTTCTGTTCGATCCTGTACGTTTAGCTAGATCTAGGTAGATGCATATATGCACAACGACTAGCCTTTTGGCTTTGTATTTATATACATGTACATATATATACACGAGAGAGGCACCAGTTGCCTGTTTCTCAGAAAGAGGTCTGCAGCTGCTAGCTGCATGCCTGCTACTACGAGAGAGAAGATCTTGCATACGTAAAAGTTTCTGAAAGAAAACAGGAACTGTCGAATGCATCTCTCTGCTGGCTACTGACTTGAATGAGATTCCATCTATCCTGAGTACTGTATGTAGCTAGGCCGGTCATGCATGCGTGTACACACTGTACTGCTAAAATTTCTTTTCAGTTTCACTTGTAACACCGTTGGTGTCAGTTGTTCCGTCCATTTACATGCAGTTGAGATGAATTCGCTTATGCGAAAATTTGGCTTATGCTGAAATGTTGTGAGAGAAAAACACTGTTCCATAGCTGAAAAGTAGCTCAAGGGAACATGTCGGAACTAGCTGGTGCTGGCAACCATCCATGCATGCATGCTTTACCGATCCAAAAGATGACACCCTAATAAGCAGTGACTTAAGCTAAGCTCAAAAGTTGTGAATTGTGTGATGGAGTCATTGAGGATGTATATAAAATGATATAGCTTGTGAATTGTGTGATGGAGTGTTGTATTGTATTGTATAGTTTTTTAAATGGCTGATGTTGCTTTTCTTGTAATAACCGGGCCTATCGTGGTGGCCCTTTGCCTTTTGTTTTTCTTTTACTCGCAAACACGCATGCGGACATTCACCATACATGAACACACGCATGCATGTAAAGCTAAACCCTTTATCCCTATATACGAACACTTGCACAAGATTGCGTTAATATATGTCGATGTTGATAAAATCGCCACAAACGTCTCTCTATCACTATTAGGATTCGATTTTTTATTGTCTCAACAAGGGCACACGTTCTCCTGCTGTGCACCGTTGGATGTGCATTGAGGCATGCATGTGCGTAGGCGCAGCAGGAGACACGATGCTATCGAGTTGACGCCATCGACCAGTGAAAAAATAATACCGTTAGAAGGAAAAAAACGTAAGCTTCGTCTACTATATATACATACATGCTAATAAGTCGAGGACTTGAAATGAACGAACAGTTGGAAAGTGGCGAGTAATTAAGAAAGATACTCCTAGCTCCTTGCTCCTTGCTCGATGGCCTGAACAGAAGGGACGATCCTTGTATAAAAAATCACACAATATATATGTAGAAGGGAACCAAGCCCTAAAAGCTGCGCGCACAGCAGTTTTTTGGCAGTTTTTTTTTCTGTCACGCTCACGCACGCGGCGGCACCGTACGTATACATGCCCAGTCATATATACGGTACAGAGCGGCAGGGATCGGAGCTTTTGCATAACTGCACTGGCGTGAGTGGTTGGTCACTTGTACGTAGCACAATGCATGCATGCGCTGATGTGTGTCCATGTGGCGGTGTGTGCTACGACGACATATATATATATATATGTAGGTGTGCACATGGCGACCTATATGGGCATGCATGTGCGTGCTGACCTGACCCAGCCAGCCGGCCGGCCTAGGTCGCATGCGGCCATGCCATGCCTCGCGCATGCACTGCAGCACCACAGCGTGCCTGCATGCATGCATGCAGACGTAGGCGCGCGGCCGGGGAGGATCCTGCAGCAGCTAGCAGGTATACGTAGCAGCTACGGATCAGTAGCTAGCTGCAGGCTGCAGCAGCATCGATCCATCGAGATCGATGATCCGAAACTTCTGACGATGTGACCACTCCCGGCCTCATCATCTTATGAATCATATCCATCTAGGGGTCTTCTCTTGCATTGCATGCGTCGGTTCTCTTCTTCCTCACGCAGGTCTGTCTCTCTCTCTCTCTCTCTCTCTCTCTCCATGCATGGAGGCAGCAGGCAAAGGAAGGCATGCACGCCGAGCTTGCAGTTACACGTTCAATGCCAAACCTACTGGCTACGCCGAGTATGTATATAGTATGTAGGAGTGTGTGTGTGTGTGTATGCATGTTCATGCACTTCTGCTGCTGCTGCTGCATGCCCTTGTTGCCCTGCACGCCGCAAGGGACCACTCTCTCCGTCTCTCTAGCTATCTGCATATGGACGACGATGCGATCTTAATGTTTTGTCTTTACCCATAGCATTCCAAGTGTTGTCGACTCGCCCTTACTCGCAGCACAGCATGGCACAGCGCAGTGGGGCCCCTCTCTTGGCACTGGCCCACACTGATCAGATCACCATGCATGCCGCTCTGCCTCTCTGTTTACGTATCCATGAAAGGTTTGCATGCAGTTGCGGGCCAAGGGCTTGCAGATTTGCAGCTTGCAGGCAAGCCACGCTAGCTCGTCACTTCGATTTCTTCTTCAAACCTGCCGCCTGCACTGCATTGCCTGGGCTCCACCTCCACTGATGGAGTATAAGCCAGCCAATTAAGAATTCTGTCACGCATTAATTGACTTGTGCTTGATGGATACCCGGCCATCGTAGCGCAGCTATAGCCACTGGCTAGCTAGTAGGGCCTATAGCTCAATTATAGTATGTGGCCATCGAGTGGTTAACGCCTCCAAACAATCGGGATCCGTGTGGGCCACATGTACGGATTGCATTGTGTTGTGTGTACAAACACGAGAAGCAGGCGGGGTACAAACGACAGTAGGCACAATAGATGCCGCCGTAACTGTAGTAGTAATGTTTTGGGTCCAGCTCAGCAGGCTCAGGCTCGACAAACTTTTGCTCTTGCATTGCCAGCCCATAGGACTCCATCATGGGCTTCACTAGATGGGGCGGAAAAACCAAGCTGGCCTCAACAAGCTTGTTTCAGGGCCGGGCTGCTGGTGGGGTTTGGCTTGAGCCCAAGGAGAAAGAAAATGACGATGATGATCGGGCGGTGGCTCTTTAGTCACCATAGAATGGTTTGAAGGAGATTGAGGAGGGTTGGCTATTTGGAGGCGGAATCCAATGTTGGACTCAAGATGCATGCTTGTACTATGCCTTTTAATAAGTGTAGAGACTTGGCTTAATAGCTACTTGCTCAAGACACTTACAAATGGGTCATCGGTCACCCCACATATTGGCAGCTAGCTAGATACAAAGTGTTGCATTATATTATACCACTAACGTTGATGGTGATTGCGGTGGGAGGTGTAGTCATATATGCATCCAACTATCCAATTTCGACTCCTCTTCAACTCTAATTTGGCTGCCTATTTTTACTTGAAAAAATGCCTAGTTCATCCTAGATTGGTGTTTTTTTACATTAATTAACATTGATAGTGATGGCGATGAGGCATACAAGGGTAATAGTAATAAGCTTTTCTTATCTAAATTAAGCGGGTTTCCATGAAGATCTTGTTCAACATGTTCTATTCAGTACATGTAGGAGAAGAACCCGACTCGGCACCCTTTAAAAATGAGGGGAAGCAAAACTAAGTCAAGATGATATGGGTCACCCTTATCATTGCGCCAAAGATCTTGCCATTTTTTTAACAACATTTCTTTATAATTTCCATTCAAAAGCTTCTCTGTTTTCATGCCTTTTCTGAGACCTCGAAATATGAAATGAAACGGACAAATTCCTTCTCCTAGGAACACATTGAGGAGCCCAAGGAGAGGGGTGAGAAGACAAAGTGGAAATATAATGAAAATAGTCAATTCTAATAAAATAGAGCGCAAACATATCTTAGATTTTCTCTAATAAGTAATAAAGCACCGTATGCGATGACACTAGGATATGTTTTCAGTTATTGCAAATATATTTATCATAGACAATTTTTTTTAAAAAAAAACTAGGTGAACTTTATTACTCAAAGGCTAACAAATCATTAGTGACAATTACACCAACGCTTTCAGGGGGCAAACTAGAGAATTGCTCCTCCCTTGATTAGGGGCCGTTTTGTGGTTTGGTCCATATGACCCAATTCTCATCAAACCTTAGTATAAAAAAAATAGCAGGTCCAATCAGAATACACACTCTCGGCCACCAATCCCTTTTTCAAACAATCAAACGACACTTTGTTTGCAAAGTCACATTGGGCTTAGTTCACAGCTGTTCGTCTGTTCCAGAAACCAACTGGCCCAATCCTGGCCGACTCATAGCGGTCAAAGCACTGGGCCTACTTATGGCCCACATTAACTATAGGCATGTTTCTCTTTCTTTGGCCCCTTGGCCCGCAAGACACCTGGACGGTAGAAACCAACCAAAAGTTGCTCTCCTGACGATGAGTGTTTTTTCTCTTCTTAGGGCCTTTTACTTTTTAATAACACAGACATATATGCCTACGAGATTATTCCAATTATTACAATCAGGTGCCACAGAAAATATCACAGAGTGACAGAATTTACTGTTTGCTAGGGCTCCCAATGAAGCTGCTTATTTCTAGTACATCAGGACACCAGTTGGGTGTTTACGTGTAATGTGTACTGCAATTATGTAACACCTAGGCAATCAGTTGAACGGGACAAAAGAAAAAAAATGCTTCCACGAGTTTACATCCTTCATACCCTGAGACATGAGTAAGCCATTGCTTCCAACAGCTTCAGTTACAGGCTACAGAAGTTCCTTGTGAATTGTGATCACAAAACATCAATAAAAATGCTTTGGTATCCTGTCCCCGCTTCTTCTCCTCCCTCACAACCACCTCCCACCTCTCCCTTCGGCTCCAAGCCTGAGAAGGCTACGAGGGAGGCTGTCCTAGGAGTTGGCCCCCTTCCCTCCGCCGAAGAAGCTCAGAGTGAGGTCATCCTGGGAGCCGGCACCCCTCCCTCAGCCGAAGAAGCTCAGGGCGCCCGCGCCCGCGTCAAGTTCCCTGAGCCTGCCTGATGGTGCTCCCGGCAGGTGTTCGACGGAACGCCCAGCCAAGCGTCCAAGACTGAAGTACCCCCACTGAAGAGCGCGGCGCCACGACATACGAAGGGACCAGCTAGTGGTGGCACCAAAGAGCTAATATACGAAGCCGCATCGTACCCCTCCTCGGGCAACATACGATGCTATACCGGTATGGTTGCGGCCAGCAAGCGGCGGCATAATCCACAAGAGCACTCCTAAATAGTCATATAACTTTCTCACCAACCTGGCTCAAGAGCACTCTAGAATAGTTATATGACTTTCTCACCGACCTGGCTCAAATGCATATGCTCATGACAAGATGCACATGATGCAATAATATGATGCAACTGCAAGTATACTTACCTCATCTTCCATATTCATCCACCATCATAAACATACCACTTACCTCATTATGATTGACATAGGATAAGCGACTCAGCAATATAATCATATACAACTTACTTTAAAGGGGCAAGTGAATTCATGATTAGGTATATTATCTTGATTCAATTAATGTTTAGGCAGATTAAATAACATGTCAAACTATAGCAAACCACCGCTACATTTACTTGCCTCGAAACGGCGATGCCATAACATGAGCTATGAACAATCCAAAGGTGCACCACCTGTTCAAACATCATCACCTCAGAAAATAACTCATACAAACTATAGGATCACTGGAGCACCTAGAAGGGGTGAATAGGCCTGTAAAAATTCAACTCGAACAAACGTCAAATTGAACCGTGGCACTACCGCACTGGCCCTATGGCACTGCCGCACCTGCAGAAAGCTCGAGCTCATAGTTCAAAAACCAGCAAATGAAATTTAGATCGAGTAAATTTCTTAGCTTCCTGCAGTGGTGTAGGTCATAAATCAACAGCTAGAAGTGGTGGGAACACCACACACAAGTAGATCAGCCTCAAACCCTAGAAATCACCTCAACAACAAGTAAAGCAACACAAGCACAAGTGACACAAGGATTTATCCCGTGGTTCAGCTCGCCACTAAGGCTTGTCTAAGTCCACGTTGTTGAGGTATGCCACTAAGGCTTGTCACTAAGGCTTGGGCTTTGCAACCCTATCTCGTTCTCAAGTCAAGAGAGTGAACTCTTGAGATGAGGGGTGATTTTACTAGCTGCAAGAGATGGTTACAAACCTCTCGGGGCTACCACAAGCTTGGCAAGTTCACCGGGCGACGCTCTAGCTGGCTAGGAGCCTTTTGGAGTTTGTAGACATGGTTGGGGAACTTGGGATCTTCAAAACCCGGTGGTTGCTCAACGTAGACAAGTTCTTGTATAGGGCCATTGAGGAATGCACTCTTGACATCCATTTGATATAGCTTGAAGTAATGATGGGCAGCAAAGGCTAGAAGCATTTGGATTGCTTCAAGTCTTGCCACTGGTGCATATGTTTCTTCAAAGTCCAAGCCCTCTACTTGAGTGAAACCTTGAGCAACAAATCTTTCCTTGTTCCTTGTCACCACGCCATTCTTATCTTGCTTGTTGTGGAAAACCCACTTGGTGCCAATGACATTGGTATTGGGTCTTTCCAAAAAAGTCCAAACTTGATTTCTCTCGAAGTTGTTCGACTCTTCTTGCATAGCCATCACCCAATCTTCATCCTCAAGTGCCTTCTCAACCTTGACTGGTTCTACAGGAGAAATGAAGGAGTAATATTGACAAAAATTTGCTAAATGAGAACGTGTCAATATCCCCTTTCGAAGACTCCTAAGGATGTTGTCAGCGGGATGATCTCTTTGAATTGTTTGCTTGAGTCTTGGGTGTTCAATGGCTTGTTCATCTTCTGGATCTTCAACTTCTTCTTCTTCAAAGATTGGTTGCAGGTTCTGTCCTCAAATCGAAGTCGGACTTGCTGCTGCTTTTGGAGGGGTGCGGCACTGCCGCTCCTAGGTGCGGCACTGCCGCTCTGCTGATTCACAGTAGGGCTTTGCTCCCCCTCAGCATCAGGTACATCAGCAAAAACTTGTTCATCAGCAGCTTGGGAAACCACCACGTCAGTGACTTCATCTTCTTGTGGCCTAATATCGCCAATAGCCAATTGCTTGATTGCATCACAAGGTGGATCCTCCTTTCCTACAACACTTGAATCAACTTGCTCCACTTGAGAGCCATTAGATTCATCAAATGTCATGTCTACTGCTATTTCAACTCTCATGGAGGTTTTGTTGAAAACACGATAGGCATGCTCATCTGATCCATAACCAAGAAGAAAACCTTCATCAACTTTAGGTGCAAACTTAGAGATTTTGGATTTCTTGTTAAGTATGAAACACTTGCACCCAAACACTCTAAAGTAAGACACCTTTGGTTTGTTACCGGTTAGAAGCTCATATGAAGTTTTCTTCAACTTCTTGTGTAAGTAGAGGCGGTTGATGGCATGACAACCGGTGTTGACGGTGTCACACCAAAATAAATCCGAAGTCTTGTACTCATCTAGCATTGTCCTTGCCATATCAATGAGTGTCCGGTTCTTCCTCTCTACTACACCATTTTGTTGAGGGGTGTATGGACTTGAAAACTCATGCTTGATGCCCTCTTAATCAAGAAACTCCTCAACTTGAGTGTTTTTTAATTTGGTCCCATTGTCACTTCTTATTTTTTGAAGGGGAGATCGAACTCCTTTTGAGCTCTTCTAACAAATGTCTTCACTTTGTCCCTAACTTGGCACTTATCAAACAAGAAAAATACCCAAGTAAAACGGGAATAGTCATCAACAATAACAAGACCATATTTGTTACCCTCGATACTTAGGTAGGTGACCGGTCCAAAGAGATCCATGTGGATGAGCTCCAATGGTTGTGTAGTGGCCATGATGCTCTTTGGTGGGTGAGGTACGCCAACTTGCTTTCTGGCTTGACAAGCGCTACATATCCTATCTTTCTCAAAGTGAACATTTGTTAGTCCAAGGATGTGTTCGTCCTTTTAAAGTTTGGCCAAGTTCCTCATCCCAACATGAGCTAGCCGACGATGCCATAGCCAACCCATGCTAGATTTTGCCACTAAACAAGTCTTAAGATTAGCTTTCCTTTTGTTGAAATCAACTAGGTAGAGCTTATTCTTTAAACGACCCGTAAAGGCAATAGAGAAATTCTCCCTTCTAAAGACTTTCACACTCTTATCCGTAAAGAGATAATTGTAGCCCATCTCACATAATTGAGAAATGGACAAAAAATTGTAAGTTAGTGAATCAACATGTAAAACATTTATAATTGAATGCTCAAGGGTTATAGTAACTTTGCCGAGACCAATCACGTCCCCCCTTAGAATTGTCTCCAAAGACAATATTTTCATTTGAGTCCATCTTCGGGGTATATGATAAGAACATACTCCTTTCTCCGGTCATATGATTTGTACATTCCACTATCAAGCACCCAACTTGATCCACCAGAGGAGTATGCCTACAAAACAGATTTAGTTGCTTGATTTAGGTCCCTAATTAGACATGGGTCCTTGCATGTTCGTCACAAGAAATTTAGGAACCCAAATAGAAGTATTCCTATATATGTTGGCTTCCTTTCCAACATATTTGGCAGCCACTTTTCCACTGTTGTTGTCCCTCAAAAAAAACACGAAGTCAAGCTTTGTCGAGGTGGTTGAAACTTTGGTTGGTAGGCATACTTGTTCATAGTGCCCCACACTGATTCCTTTGGCTTCTGCTGAACCTGTTTCTGCTGGAACACCTTCTTGGGCTTAGTCTGATCAGGAGCAGAATTGGTAGCCTTCCCATTTTTGTGGGGAGCGACACTGCCGCTATCCGTGTAGGCTGATCTGTACCAATTCTTTCCTTCCTCTCAAACTTGACACACTCAGCCATTTATGATCTTTCTTCCATTTATCTTGGCTCTTGCAGTGTGTCCAAGCCCATGCTTGATTGAGATGTGTCTCCCTTGCTTGAATTGAGGCACTTTTGGTTCACTTGCCTTCTTATCATTTACTTGAGCCTTGCCACTCAAGCAGCCCTTGCCAATGACCTCATTGAGCCTAGCAATCTCCTTTCTCATTACCTCCATGTTTGCAAGGTGAGTGGAATAAGCATTCAAATCAATATTATAACATTTTCCACAACCTTGACTAGTGAAGGGAGTAGAGGCATCTTTTGCCTTAGAGGGATGTGAGTTGCTATCCCAAAGAATATTATATTGCAGCTCAATCTCTTTGTGCTTTTTATCTAAGTCACAATACTTTTTCTTGAGAGCACTATTTTCTTTCTTTGTGATAGCATGGTCCCCTTGCTCTTTGGCCAAGGCCTTGCGCAAGGATTTCACCTCACTTCTCTCTAATGCAAGAGCTTCCTTGCTAGCAATATAGAGATCCTCTTGTTGGATAAGAGTTTCCTCTCTAGATTCTAGCCCAGCTTGGACACTCTAAATCCTCCATTAGTTTAGTGATGAATAATTTGGTCTTTCTATCCAAGTTTGTAGTTATTTGATCAATTTCTTCATCACTAGATTCATCATCGCTAGAGCTATCACTTAGATCACTACTAGAGATGTCACTAGGAGGTGGAGGTGGAGGAGCTTTGGCTTTGGATTTGGGTTTGGGTTTTACCTTCTCACCCTTTGCCATAAGACAAATGTAAGGGGAGTAGTAGTCATCATTGGGCAAGTTGGTGAAGAGCCTTGGTGGAGAAGATGGCTTGTTGATAGCAATTGTTGTAACTTTCTCATCTTCTTCACTTGAGCTTTCAACAGTTAAGTCCCACTCATGCCAAATGTGTGCCTCTCCCAAATTTTTCTTGCCCTTCTTGTGGTCGGCCTTGTCCTCCTTCCTCTCTTTCTTGTGTTTGTGGTCCTTGATCTCATATGGGCACTTAGCAATAAAGTGGTCGGTGCTCCCATAATTGTAGCATGTCCTCATCTTCTTATTGGGAAACTTCCTCTTCACTACCTTGTACCCTTGCTTCTTCAACCCTTTGTGATACCTCTTCATAAAGAGAGCAACATCATCCACTTTCTCATATTAATCATCACCATTTTCACTCTCACTTGATGATGATGTGGTCTCTACTATCTCTTGAACTTGCTTGGTCACTTTGGGCTTGCTAGTTGAAGCTTGCTTATTGGTCTTGGACTTGCTAGTGGAGCCTTGCTTGCTTGATTTGTTGGCCTTGAGAGCTACATCTTTGTTGATCTTGATGCCTTCTAGCTTGGCTTGCAACTCTACAAGCTTCTTTCTCTCATTTGCTTCTTCTCTTTGCATGTCAAAGGTCAATATCCTCCCAAGTACATCATTTGGTGTGAAGTACTCAAATTTCTTCTTGTCTCTAATTAGAGTCACTACGGTCTCACTTCTTGGTGAGTAAGCTTCCAACATAATCTTGACAACCTTATGATCATCTAGCTCATCACACCCGTAGCCTCTAATCTTGCCCACCATGGTCATCAACCTATCAAACATCTCTTGTGGCCCTTCTCCATCCAAGATAACAAACCGGTTGAGCTTGGACATCATCAAATCAATTCTTGCCTTTCTCACTTTGTCAACCCCTTCATGTGCAAGATGCAAAGTATCTCAAATTTGCTTGGCAACATCCACACCAATCACTCTATTGTACTCATCATCATCCAAAGCACTAAGTAGCACACTAGTGGCTTGACCGTTGAGATGGATGATCCTCATTTATTCCATGGTTGGATTCTTGGGGTCAACGGGAGCCTCAAATCCATTGCACACAACCTCCCAAATGCCAGGATGAAGACCTATAAGATAGGCTCTCATTAGGTGCTTCCACTTGGCAAAGTTAGTCCCATCAAAATGAGGTAACTTGTCCACGGGCACATTGATGAAAGACTTGTGATCATGGTTAGTCATAGACATAGAAGAATAGTTAAAGGATACGGCGACATATTTGTTGTCGTTGTCCTTCTTGCCCTTTCCTTTCTTGTCCTTCTTGCTATGCACTTGATAGGACTCATCATCATCTCCATCTTCAAAGCTGTTAGAGAGCTCACTAGAGGATGTGTTGGGAGATTTGGCTTCTTTTTCTTTCTAGCTTCCCTTCTCTTTCTTCTTTCTTCTCTCTTGAGCTTTCTAGCTTCTTTTCTTGCTTTTTTCATCTAGCCACTGCTGCTCCTTCTTCTTTTCTCTTGCTTCTCTTTTCTCTTTTCTAGCTGCCTTTCTTCTTCTTCTTTCTTCTTCATTTTGAGCTCTTTCAGCATCGGTTGCCTCTAGTTGTGGGAGCGTGGAGTTGCTTGCTGTGGAGGCACTCAACTCGCTCCGAATCGACATCCATTGACTTCATGCCGCTAGTTCCTCCTCCGGGCTCCATACTCACGCGGTGAAGCATATACGAGGTAACCGACTCTGATACCACTTGTAAAATCACTGGAGCGCCTAGAAGGGGGTGAATAGGCCTGTAAAAATTTAACTCGAACAAACATCAAATTGAACCATGGCACTGCTGCTTTGGCACTGTCGCACCAGACAGCGGCACTGCCACACCTACAAAAAGCTCGAGCTCACAGTTCAAAAACCAGTGAATGAAATTTAGATTGGGTAAATTTCTTAGCTTCTTGCAATGATGTAGGTCATAGATCAATAGTTAGAAGTGGTGGGAACACCACACATAAGTAGACCGGCCTCAAATCCTAGAAATCACCTCAACAAGTAAAGCAACACAAGCACAAGTGACACAAGGATTTATCTCGTGGTTCAGCTCGCCACTAAGGCTTGCCTAAGTCCACGTTGTTGAGGTATGCCACTAAGGCTTGGACTTTGCAACCCTACCTCATTCTCAAGTCAAGAGAGTGAACTCTTGAGATGAGGGGTGATTTTACTAGCTGCAAGAGATGGTTACAAACCTCTTGGGGCTGCCACAAGCTTGGCAAGTTCACTGGGCGACGCTCTAGCCGGCTAGGAGCCAAGCCCCAAGAGTAACAAACATAACTACCAGCCTAAATGTGAACCAAATACTCTTTAGACTTTGGGAATTAGTGGATCTCCTCTCTAATCGAGTTTTGGAGCCTTTTCTCTCAAGTTTTGATGTTGAAATCACAAGGAATGCTTGAGAGCTTGAAGAGCACCAATGGAGGAGAGAGAGAGAGATAAGCACTTGCTTCTGTTCTGTCAAACTGAGCCATCCTTTGATTTGTGGATAGCAGGTCAGCTGACGGTGGAAAGACCGCCTCGACGACGGTATAGGCCGGATCCGATTCCCCTACTTTAGCTCTGGTCATGAGCTGTCGGATCTGGTTCTAGTACCCCTTCGTCAACGTCGGCTGCACCAGTTCCGCGACCATAATGATAAGACGGTTGTGCCGATGATGAAGCGTAGCCAAGGTACGTGGAGGAAGAGGTACACAAATTCCTTTTATTATGTGTATTGTATTGTAGTGGTTCAACCTAGGATATGTAGATAACGATGGGGTTGTATATTTCCTATAGTTGAGTGTAGCTGACGTGTGCTTTATTGGATTAATGACTTTCGTATAAGCTCTAGTTACTAGTTAGGCGCTTATTTGCATACTCTTGCTCTCTGTTATGTTGACATTCGCTAGAAGCTTTAGTTAATAAATACCTTTGTAATCTAGATGGACTGCCACTAACCGCTTTTGAACGAGAGCGGCAACCACACGTCACAAAGAATCATAGGAAGATGGAAGAACCAGGGGTGGTTGTTGAGGGATTTGGTGATACTGATGAAACATATTAAGATTTACAAGATGAGCTGGTGGCTCTTGTAGTTGAGGTGCTTGTTCTACCTTGTATTGAGTTCCACGGGTAGGTGGGTGGTGGTGGGGGGAGAGATAGCAATGCAACGCTTTGCTATCTGGATAGCAATGCAATTTGTACATGCTTCCTGCTTAAATATTTGTTTCTCCAATTTTAGCGTACAGTTTGAAGAAGCCGTAGAGGAGGCTCTACCAGTAGGACAAAAGGCAGCACTGATATCAGTCCTAGAGGAAGGTAGTCCAAGAGAGTAAAGTCTACATGACCTAGAGAGTTGACTCATGGATCTGAGAAGAACAAGCAAAATCGTGCAAACGTTAAGCGCCACCAGGCTACAGGATCTTGCTCCTATGCTATACAGCGGCAATCATTTGTAAGTGATGGTTGTGTTTTATTATTACTCTAGCCTATGTATAAACAGAAACTCCTATGCAGTGTAAATAGAAGCAATAGTGACAGCAGCCTAAGTCCCCCTTTGGAACGCATGGTTAGAAAAACGTACAAATAGGAAAAATATAGGAATATGATTGGAATGCATGTGAAAAATAGAGGAATTTTGTTAGAAGGGGTGTTTGGTTTTGTACAGGAAAAGTATAGGAAACCAATACAATGAGGTTTCATTGGATGTTTTTTCCTTTGTTTTTCCTGTGAAAGTTGAAGGATAGAAAACTTTCCTATGGTTTTCCTTCCCCTATTTCTTCTTATGAACCCAAGGCCTATATGATGATGATTTCACAGGATTATTGATTCCTACATTTTTTCTTTGGAAATCCTATGAGCCAAAGGGGCCCTAAATTTGGCATCATCGTTTAATTTTGAAGTTGCAATATCTATGCATTGTGCTTGTGTAATCTATATATGTAACCTATTGTTTACTGCTTGAATTTCGCAGTATATAATCCATATTAGTACCTGTGTGTTGTGCTTATGTAATCCATATTAATATGAAACCTGCGTTACTTGTTATAAACTAATCTCTTGGGCTTTCCGTTAAAGTCCTTATCGGGTACCATAGAACAGGGTACCCCGAGCGTACATCAAAAGGGTCACTTAAGTCCCATCAAAATCAAAGCTAGAAGGTAAGCCATGGGCTCATCACCAGCCACGTTCGAGCCCACCAGGCTCTCCACCTCGCCTCGAGCCTCGCATAGGAGGTCTCGGCGTCCTGACGCAATCTCCGCCTCGTGCGAGGCCTCTCATGGGAGGCCTCTACAAGGAGCCCAATCTCCGTCTTGCCCGAGGCCCCGTGCATACAACCTCGAATGAGATAGCTATTCTCCGTATCGCCCAAGGCCGGTTTGTCGATAGCTCGTCGCCCCCGCCTCGACCGGTTCTCCCGACAGCATGTCATGTCCTATTAATACGTCAACCACTCCCGCGATCTTAGCTGGACGGTGGCTCGACACCGTGGAGTGGCCGACGGGACACGGGGTCGCATCAGCACCATACCGACTGAGATAGAGCACGACGGAGATTACCGGCAACTGTATTCTGACGCTGTGCCCATGATCGGCGCCTACACTACACTGTGCCCCGCGATCCCCGCCTCAGAAATGACACGACATGGGCAGCCTAGCCTGGGTCATCATCGCCTCCGAACCGGCACACTAGATCAACTGCTCCCTCTAGGCCTCGGCACTCTGCACCAGGGTCTCGGCTATCTCGGGATTCACGTCTGCCGAGACCCCCACCGCAATTCGGCCTCGGCGCCAACCGAGCCTTGGCCTCCCACGTAGTCAATCCACAGTGACCCGCACGCTGACCGCCGTGCCCGCCTCGAGGTAGCCCTGGAGCTCCCATGACGCACAGGATTGGATGTGACCGGCACGTCGCACCAGCGCTTCGAGAACAGACCACTCCAACGACCATGCTGCCACAGGAACAGGCTACAGGGCTTGGACACGCTGCCTCCATTCACACGACGCCGTATAGTTAGCGCACGTGCTACCCTGGTCCTCCCTTCAACTATAAAAGGAGAGGATTTGGGCCGATTCGAGGGAGACAGACACACACAAAAACAACACCCTGTAACACGCATACTCACCCGCTGTCTGAGAGCAATGTCTCAAGCAGCCCCCATCACTCCGTGCTGAGACCTGGGATTAGCTCCCTCTCTCACCCAGCTTGTAACCCCCTACTACAATCACCTCGGTGCAAGGAATACAAGATCAATCTCTTAGACTAGATGTAGGGCACCAATCGCCTGAACCAGTATAAGCCTTGTGTCTCTTTGCATCACCACCCGGGATTGGGAACACGCAATACAAATTTACTAGTTGGTCGAAGACCCCCCGGTCCAAAACACCAACAGTTGGTGCACCAGGTAGGGGCCTCTGCGTGTCAGTTTTGTCATCCCAGCAAGTTCCGAATGGCAGACCCCGTACGACCGTTGCGTCTCGGCACGGTGGTTTGGTTTGGGAGCCTAGAGTTCATGTCTCTAGGGCATGAGTACGACATGGTACTCCTCACTCCTCGAGCCCCACCAACCGATGATGAAGTCACGCACCGGCAGCCTAGGCGTAGGCGATGCCCGGGCGGCTGCTCTCGCCACGCTCGCCAGGCACGATGCAAGCAAGATCACCCCGACGCTACGCGAATCCAGGGCGACACTCCGCTTCTCGCCGATATCCTATGACCAGCTATTGGCGCAAGGTCCCTAGTTGGGGACCTGTCTAGCCTGAGCTTGGACAAGGGAAAAACGCTGGTGGCACACGGCAACGCCCAATCATCAAACTCCGCTCCACCACTCCCTGAGAAGCCAACTCCGACGGAGCAGAGCCCGGTGGCGGCACCATCCCCATACCCCTTTGGGTTGAGAAATGCCACCGCCTCTTATGCTTACATTTACACTGCCGCTCACGAGGATCCCTTGGGACACCGCCAGCGCTTCGCTCTCGACCTGGACACCCACGCCGACTCCTCGGAGGAGGACGAGGCATCGCCCGGAGTGGATTTCTCTAGACTCCATGACCCTAGAGCTATGCGCCGCTTCTTGGCCACAAGCGACTACTGCTTCGGCTACTCCAACTCCGACGATGAGGGCACCTATGACCCCACTCACGAGTGTTTCCACGTCGGGCTTGGGATGCCGAGGGCGGGCGAAGAGGACGAGGGGGCGGGTAGCCGTTCCCCACTTCGCCCGGGTACAGGCACCGCCACACCTCCGCGTATTGTCCTGCCGATAGCACGGAACAAGAACCTCGCCCTTACACGACCTCAATGCCCGAACCTGGAGCAGCTCCGTGAGCTCTAGGCCAAGGTCGAACAAGACCGACTCCTTCTATAGCAGCTTCGAGATTCCCTCGAACAGGAGCAGCGAGGTTGAGGCGACAGCAGAGGAGCTCGACGGAGGGCCCGCGATGTGCATCACCGCATCCACGACGACGAAGGGAGTGATCAACCCCCAGTCTTCAATCGCGCTAGCTAGAACATCGCGGCTACAGCAATGCTAGTCCGCGCGATGCCTGAACCTTCTACCACGGAGGGGCGATGGGTCCGCGGCGAGCTCTAAGATCTCCTAGAGACCGCCGCGGTGTAGTAGGCCAAGAGTTCTGCCTCCTGACGGCACGGGGGTGCCTCGAACCTGCCCGCAGCACCACCTTGGTAGGATAGGGAAGCCTCGGTTCGTCCCGAGCCCACTCTAGCACCGATAGCCCATAGGGTCCCCTTACTACTTGACCACCTCAGCAATCGACGTGAGGCGCAGGGAGACCATGAGGTAGTCAGCAGGCGATGATGCCACAACAATGAGGGGCCTGCCCAGGGCTACCACCCACACCAAGGTGGCCGTTATGATAGCAAGGAGGACCATAGCCCTTCTCCTAAACCGCTAGGCCCTCAGGTCTTTAGCAGAGCCATCCGTGCTGCTCATTTCCTGGCCCGGTTTCGGCAACCAGCCAATCTCACGAAGTATAGCGGCGAGACCAACCCCGAACTCTGGCTTGCCGATTACCACCTGGCCTACCAGCTAGGTGGCACGGATGATGACCTGCTCATCATCCACAACCTCCCCTTGCTCTTGTCAGACTCGGCGCGAGCCTAGCTCGAGCACCTTCCTCCCTCACAAATCCACGACTAGCGCGACTTGGTTAGGATCTTCGTCGGGAACTTCTAGGGCACATACGTGCGCCCTGGGAACTCCTAGGATCTTAAGAGATGTCGCTAGAAACCGGATGAGTCTCTCCGAGACTTCATCCGGTGCTTCTCCAAATAGTGCACCGAGTTGCCCAGCATCGGCGACTCAGAGATCGTCTAGGCTTTCCTCTCTGGCACCGCCTACCGAGACTTGGTTCGAGAGTTAGGTCAGAACATGCCGCGCTTAGCTGCTGGTCTCCTCGACATCGCCACCAACTTCGCCTCGGGTGAAGAGGCTATTGGAGCCATCTTCCCCGATAGCGACGCCAAGGGGAAGTGGAGGGATGAGGCCCCCGAGGCCTCATCCTCCCACCTCCCCAAGAGAAAGAAAAAGGGCCGCCTGGGGAAGCAAGAGGTCCTGGGGGCTAATCTAGTCACGGCCGCAGAACACAAGAATCCCCGAGGCCTCAAGGGCCCTAGGCCTTTCGATGACATGCTTAAGAAACCCTGCCCTTACCACCAAGGCTCGGTCAAGCACGCCCTCGAGGATTGCTCCATGCTGCGGCGTTACTATGCCAGGCTCGGACTCCCCGACGATGATGCCAAGCAGAGGGGCACCGGCGACTAGAACGATGACAAGGACGACGGGTTCCTCGAGGTATACAACGCCTTCATGATCTTCGGCGGACCCTCGGCGTGCCTTACGGCGTGGCAGCGAAAGAGGGAACGCCAAGAGGTCTTCTCGGTCAAGGTGGCCACTCCCTGGTACCTTGACTAGTCTTGGGAGGCAATCACCTTTGATCGAGACGACCACCCCGACCATGTTCCGAATCCTAGGCAGTACCCGCTTGTTGTCGACCCGATCATCGGCAACACCTGACTCTCCAAGGTGTTGATGGACAGAGGCAGCAGCCTCAATATCCTATACGTCAACACCCTAGAGCTCTTGGAGATCGACCGATCGAGGCTCCGAGGCGACGCCACACCCTTCCATGGCATCGTGCCAGGGAAACGCACGTGACCCCTCGGGCGCATCGACCTTCCCATCTGCTTTGGCACACCCTCCAACTACCGTAGGGAAGTCCTTACCTTCGAGGTGGTCGGGTTTGGGGGAACCTACCATGCCATCCTGGGTCGGTTGTGCTACGCCAAGTTCATGGCAGTCCCCAACTATACCTACCTCAAGCTCAAGATGCTAGGCCCTAGCGGTATCATCACGATTGAGTCCACGTACGAACATGCATACGACTGCGACGTCGAGTGCATCGAGTACACCAAGGCTCTTGCGGAGGCCGAGACCCTCATCGCCCACCTCAACCAACTCAGTGGCGAGGCGCCTGACTCCAAGCATCACGCAGGGGCGTTCGAGCCTATGGAGGCCATCAAGCTCGTCCCGGTAGACCCCGCCTACCCTGACGACCGAGCGCTGAGGATCAGCGCCACCCTCGACATCAAATAGGAAGCCGTGCTCGTCGACTTCCTCCGTGCGAATGCCGACATATTCGCATGGAGTCCCTTGGACATGCCGGGCATACCGAGGGAGGTCGCCGAGCATGCCTTGGACATCCGGGCCGGCTCTAGACCGGTGAGGCAACGCCTACGCCGCTTCGACGAGGAAAAGCATAGGGCCATCGGTGAGGAGGTGCAGAAACTCTTAGCGGCTAGGTTCATCAAGGAAGTGTCCCACCCAGAGTGGTTGGCTAACACCGTGTTAGTCAAGAAGAAAAATGGGAAATGGAGGATGTGTGTAGACTACACCGGTTTGAACAAAGCCTGTCCAAAAGTCCCCTTCCCATTACCCCGAATCGATCAAATCATTGACTCCACTGCGGGGTGCGAGACCCTATCTTTCCTTGATGCGTATTCTGGTTACCATCAAATTAAGATGAAGGAATCCAACCAGCTTGCGACTTCTTTCATCACGCCATTCAGCATGTACTGCTACGTGACTATGCCTTTCGGCCTCAAAAATGCAGGGGCCACGTACCAGCGGTGCATGACCCAGGTCTTTGGTGACCACATTGGGCGGACCATCGAGGCCTATGTGGATGACATCATGGTCAAGACCAGAAAGGCCGAGGATCTCATCGATGACTTGAGGATAGCCTTCAAATGCCTTAGAGAGAAGGGCATCAAGCTTAATCCTGAGAAGTGTGTGTTCGGGGTCCCCCGAGGCATGCTCTTGGGATTCATAGTCTCAGAACGCGGCATCAAGGCCAACCTAGAGAAGGTCTCGGCCATAACCAGCATGGGACCAATCAAAGACCTCAAGGGAGTACAGAGGGTGATGGGATGCCTTGCGGCCCTGAGCCGCTTCATCTCACGCCTCGGCGAAAAAGGTTTGCCTCTATACCGACTCTTGAAAAAATCCGAGCGTTTTTCTTGGACCCCCGAGGCTGAAGAAGCCCTCGACAGACTCAAAGCGCTGCTCACAAATCCTCCCGTCCTGGTACCCCTGGCCCGGAATGAGGCCCTCTTACTCTACGTTGCCGCAACGACCCAAGTGGTCAGCGCTGCCATAGTAGTAGAAAGGCAGGAAGAGGGGCGTGCTCTACCCACCCAATGGCCCGTTTACTTCATCAGCGAGGTGCTCTTCGAGACCAAAACACGCTACCCCCACATCTAGAAGCTAGTCTACGCCCTAGTCCTGGCCCGGCGCAAGCTGCATCACTACTTCGAGTCTCACCCGGTGACTGTGGTATCGTCTTTCCCCTTGGAAGAGATAGTTCATAATCGGGAGGCCTCAGGTAGGATACCCAAGTGGGCCATCGAACTTATGGGGGAAACCTTAACTTTCATGCCTCGAAAAGCAATTAAGTCTCAGGTCTTGGCCGATTTCATGGCTGAATGGACCGACACCCAATTACCACCTGCCCAAGTCAAGATAGAATGCTAGACCATGTACTTCGACGGGTCTTTGATGAAGACCGGGGCAGGCACGGGACTCCTCTTCGTCTCGCCCCTCGGAGTACACATGCGCTACATGGTGCGGCTCCACTTCGCTGCCTCCAACAACGTGGCCGAGTACGAGGCCCTCATCAACGACTTGCAAGTCACCATCGAACTTGGGGTATGGCGTCTCGACGTCCAGGGCGACTCATAGCTCGTCGTCGATCAAGTCATGAAGGAGTCAAATTGCCTCGACCCCAAAATAGAGGCTTACTGCAAGTTGGTACGTCGCCTAGAAGACAAGTTCGACGGTCTCGAACTAAACCACATCGCACGGAAGTACAACGAGGCCGCCAACAAACTGGCAAAGATGGCCTCAGCATGGGCTTTGGTCCCCCCGAACATCTTTGCCAGGGACCTCCACAAACCTTCCATTGACTACACCTTGGTAACAGAGGAGGGCCCATCTGTGGAATCCGCGGCGGGGCTCGATGCCCCCTCTACTGCCGAGACCCCCTCGACCGAGCCTGAGGTCATGGAAGTCAACACCAAGCCTCTACAGACCGACCAAGACACGGATTAGCGAATCCCGTTCCTCGATTGGCTTGATCAGGGGGAGCTTCCTAGTGACAGGACCGAAGCCCGACGGCTTGCGCGCCAAGCCAAGTCTTACACCCTCTGCAATGACGAATTGTACAGGCGAAGTCCCTCCGGTGTCCTTCAACGATGCATCACCGCCGAGGCAGGCCAAGCCCTGCTTCGAGACTTGCACACAGGGGCCAGCGGGCACCATGCGGCGCCTCGGACGCTCGTGGGAAATGCTTTCCACCAAGGATTCTACTGGCCGATGGCGGTCGCCGATGCCACCAAGCTAGTACGCTCCTGCGAAGGATGCTAGTACTATGCTCGGCAGACGCATCTCCCGACCCTGGCCCTCCAAACCATCCCTATTACGTGGCCATTCGCCGTATGGGGGCTCGACATGGTCGGGCCTCTGCAAAAGGCCCCCAGGGGCTACACCCATCTACTGGTATCAATCGACAAGTTCTTCAAATGGATCGAGGCTCGTCCAATCAATCGAATCAAATCCGAGCAGGCAGTGCTGTTCTTCACTGACATCATCCACAGGTTCGGGGTCCCTAACACCATCATCACCGACAACGGGACACAGTTCACCGGTAAAAAATTCTTGATGTTTTGCGACGACCACCACATCCGCGTGGCCTGGTCGGCCGTAGGACACCCAAAGACCAACGGCCAAGTAGAACGTGCCAACGGCATGATCCTACAAGGCCTCAAGCCAAGAATTTACAACCGGTTAAAGAAGTTTGGCAAGAAATGGCTCACCGAACTCCCATCGGTCATCTGGAGCCTGAGGAACACTCCAAGCCGAGCCATGGGGTTCACGCCTTTCTTCCTGGTCTATGGGGCCGAGGCCATCCTCCCCACTGACTTGGAATATGGTTCCCCAAGGCTATAAGTCTATAATGAACAAAGTAACCGCACTACCCAAGAGGACGCCCTCGACCAACTGGAGGAAGCCTGAGACGTCACGCTACTACACTTGGCTAAATACCAGCAGACCCTACGGCGCTATCAGGCCCGGCGTGTCTGAGGCTGAGACTTGAAGGTAGGCGACCTAGTGTTGAGGCTAGCACAGAGCAACAAGGGCCGCCACAAGCTGACCCCGCCATGGGAAGGACTGTACATCATCGCCCAAGTACTGAAGCCTGGGACCTACAAGCTGGCCAATGAGAAGGGTGAAATCTTCACCAACGCTTAGAACATAGAACAGCTACGTCGCTTTTATCCTTAAATTTCCAAGCATTGTATATATTGTTTCTCGGAATACAATTAAGGAGTGTTCTTTAGTTGGTCTAATTTTTCGAGAATCCCCCCCGAGCCCATCGTGGGTCTCGGCAATACGATAACACGGTAAGGGAGACTCAGCTCTGCCTCTACAGAACCAAGCCTCCCTCGGGGGCTAGATGGGGGACTCCCCCTAAGTCCCACGCACCATTCTTCAGTCGTTTTTCAAAAAAATTCCTACGCCAAGTCTCTAGCATGCTCTGACGAATCAGTTGTAAAAACCCCTCGGACCAAAGTCTGTTTCCTAAGCAAGAGGCCGGTAGAGTCGCAAGATGGCCTACGCCTCCAGGCTACGGCACTCCCTCACTACCTCTCGCCCAAGGGACGGCTTAGGCTCCAAGGAGGTGTTTTGCAAAAGAAATCTGATCAGAAGCAACAGAGGGCAGAGGCTCGAAAACACGAGAAAAACAACTAAGAAACACAAATACTTCAAAAAGAAAGGCCTTGACGGCCACAAGCGTTACGATACAAAGATAATTCCTACTCTATTTTTACATGGCCCCTTAGGCCTAGGTCAAGGCTCAGGGCCTCCAGCATCGGCAGATGGTAGGGGAGGGACCACCTCCTCTTCGAAGAGCATCGCCAGCGCCGTGCCAGGGCCTTCCACCGCCTCCATCAGCTTCATGACCGCCACGTCGGCCTCCTCCTCATCATCAGGTAGGACATAGCCATCACTGATGGCCAGGAGGTCGACGCCAATGTAGTGAGAGGAGATGATGGCCAATGCGCGCTTGACACCCGTGTGCAGCGCTCCTTGGAGCCGCTCATGCATCTGGCTGCTCAGCGCAATCAAACGGCTCTCAAGGGAGCTACCTGACTGAACCCCTTCGACTTCCAAGGCCTCGCAGGTGGAAAGGGCGGCACGTTTCAGCGCCTCGTGCTCCTTGATCTCGATCTCGAGCACCGTTTGCACCGCGCTGGAAGCCTCGGCCGCCCGAGTGACCTCCGCATCCAACTCTGCATCCAAGGAAACGGAGTGAGACTGAGTGCAAAGAAAAAGTGAGCCAAAAAAGGAACGGAAGCCTGCGGAACTCACCCCTGGCCTTCTGCTCCCATCGATGGGCCCCGACCTGAGAGGCCTCAGCCTTCTCTCCCTAGCATTAGGCCTCAGCCATGGAGGCCTCGGCCTTTTCCTTCAGGCGCTGGGCCTTGATCCGAGAAGCCTCGGTAGCCCTAGAGACCTCTCTCCCTAGCTCTGCATCACATCAGGGAGTTAGGAGGCGAACACAAGAAAAACAAAGAAAACGAGGGGGGCAGTACTCACCCTCGGCCTTTCCCCTCCAGACCACAGCCTCAGTCCAGGAGGCCTCAACCACCATAAGGGCCTCATCCAAGGTGCCTTTCGTCAGCTGGTGCGCACTCTCCTCCACTCCCAGCTGTCCAGCAAGGGCCTTGCCCGAGGCCATCACCTCTTCGGCCCAGGACCTAAAGGCATCCCGATCACTGGCGACGCGAGTAAGCTCCTCCTCCAACTCCTTGACCCGCGCCGCCAAAGGGGCAACCTGCCCTTGGGCGGTGACCATCTCAACCTTCGCATCGGCACAACGAAGCCGAAGGTCCTCCACCTCCGCGCTCCGCGCCACCAGAAGCTCGTTGGCACCCGCAAGCAGGCCCTTTTGTCGCTAGAGCTGGTCCCAGACATCCCTCTCCCGTCGGAGAAAGACCGACTTCCCAAGGGACCGGGTCTCGAGCTCCTGGGGAAGCAGAACAGGGGTCATTGATTGCAACAAAACTCAGAAAAAGACAACATCGCGTGAGAAAAGAAAACGTGAACTTGGGCGACTCTGGGCAGTTTGTTGGCCACCACGGACAGCGCCGTCCGTAGCGACCGCTCCGCCAGCTGGCGGTATTGCTCGAAGGTGCCCCAGCGCCCGCCCTCGGCTGTGTCCTCGAGGGTGAACAGAGGCTCCCCCTCAGGGTCGTCCCGGCTCCACCACAGTACCCGCGGGTGATCCCACCCGCGAGGCTCGGGTCGTGCCCGCATGAGGGCCGAGCTTCCCTCAACCAAGATCGAAGCCGGCTATTCCACGGCGCCGGTCTCCTCGGCGTCGACCACCTCCCGCACCCGGGAAGTATCATCAAAGGAGATCGGATAGACCTCCGCCTCCCGAGCGCTCTCTCATAACAACGGCGGGCCTTGAACCAAGGGCGCCACCAAGGCCTCTGCTGCCTTCATCTTTGCCTCCTGGACAGATGGCCTCGCCGCCATCACATCGGCCTTGGCGATCTCGTGGGCTCCGGCCTTCGCAATTATGGCCTCGACAGTCTCGAGGGCTCCGACCTCCACCATCGTGGCCTCAGTGGTCGCAGAAACACCGACCGCCGCCGCTGCGGTCTCAGCGGTCTTGGGCGCCCCAGCCTCCATCGCCTTAGCCTCAGAGACCCCGGGGGCCTCGACAACCAAGGGCACCCCGGCCCCATCCAACTCATGAGCCTCGCCCTCGCGGGGCGGAAGCACTCCCTCCCCCATCTGTGTCGGGGTCGCCTCGGCAGCCCCTCCTTGGGTGGTCGGCTCCTTCGGGTCGGCCCTCGTTGACACCGCACCGCATTGTATAGCGGCTTGTGCCTCCACCACCCAGTGGGTGGAGGAGCCGGGGCTCACCTTGAGTGCCTTAAGGGGCGCCAAGGGAAGCTCGTCCGTAGGCCGCTTCCGACTAAGGAAAAATCACCTACAGGGTCAGCACGAGACCAAAGAGCGAATGGAAGGCACTGTGACCCCACCAAAAATACACCTACCATGAACGGGGCGGCAACCGCTTCACCACGGCGACCCTCATCCACAAAGGTGGTGGCGGCGGTAGAGGCATCGCCTCCGTGTCCATCGGCGCCGGCCGGTCCTCAAAGGACCCCGGCGCCCCGTCGGTCCTCTGCAGGGGTGGTTGCGTCGCCTCCGCCGCCACTTGTTCCACCACCACCGTCGAGCCCACCGGGCTGACGGCGTGTTTGCCCAACGCCCGCGCCCTGGGCGTGTCGGCCTTGGCCCTAGAGCAGGCAATCGCCGACCCCGGGTCTGCTTCTCCTCCTCCTCCCGGGAGTGCCGGGCTGCTTGCCAACGCCCCGGGCACCACCTCCACTATGTTAGGGAGATGGTCCAGGGGACCTCGCCCCACCTCACCCTTGTCATCCCCATCCAAGGCCTCCGTCGACAGCGACGGCGATGGGGATTCCTCTAACAGGAGATCATCCTTCCTTTGTTGACGGCGACGCTTGTCTAGCTCCTCGCACGCGAGGATCTTCTTTGTGTGCTTCGCCGCCTTGGTGTCTTTCTATTTTTCTACACATCGGCGTGCGCCCAGTTGATCGCCCGCCGCCTCGCGTCCTCGGGAACGGGCGGCGGAGAAGAGCGCACGTCCCTCATCCCCTACAGGAACGACGAACGCGCATAAGGGAACAAGAAGTAAGGGGAAACGGAGGAGGCTCGGGAGCTACAGCGGCACACGACTTACCAGCGAGAGGAACCCCCATGACAGTCGCATCATGATGGGGGTCAAGTTGCCACCCCTCAGCTTTGCCTCTACCGTCTCCCCCACCCGATAAATATTTTCCTCGTCAAAAAGGGCGGAGGAGGACATCTGGATGCCCTCAATGGGCTCACCCGGCTTCATCTCGAACAGCCGCCGCTGCCGAGCCATCAGCGGCAGCACCCTCTGGCGGTGGAAGGCGGCCACAACCACAGCCACGGTAAGGCCACGGCCCCGTAGCCTCTCCAGCCCCTCCAGAAGCGGCTACAGCTTGGGCTGGTCGTCCTTCGGGACGCCGTACTTCCACCTCTCCGGGCAGCTCCCCACAATCCGCCCAGTGTAGGGGGGAAGTCCTCCGTCGTCGTTATGAAGGTAGAACCAGCTCATGTACCATCGGTGATTGGATGACGCGAGCTGGGCTGAGATGTAGAGGTGCTGGAGGTCCTGGCGCACTTGCAGAGTGCAGCCGCCGGCCCTCATCGCTTTCCTCGTGCCCGACGTGCTTATCGGCTTAGTGGTGTGCCCCGCCTGGAAGAGATGGAGCCACAACTCCCAATGGGGAGCAATCCCCAAGTACCCCTCGCAGACGGCAACGAAGATGGCTGCCTGTGCGATGGAGTTGGGGTTGAAGTTGTGGAGCTCCACCCCATAGTAGGGTGAGAGCGCTCGCATGAAC
Organism: Miscanthus floridulus; assembly: GCF_019320115.1. Taxonomy (NCBI): domain Eukaryota; kingdom Viridiplantae; phylum Streptophyta; class Magnoliopsida; order Poales; family Poaceae; genus Miscanthus; species Miscanthus floridulus. Next base: position 16,267,728 of record NC_089595.1, read on the forward strand.
CAATCCGCCAGGATGCCGAGGCCGCGCTTGTGAAAGGAGACGAAGCTCACGATGTAGCCGTCATGAGGCCTTGGCTCTGGCTCACCGTACGGAGCGATCCACTCCGGCCTGTTGGGGTCCATCACCGGACGAAGGAGTCTGCCGTCGACGAGCGACTAGAGTGTCTCCACGGTAACGTTGGAAGGATCCTAGGGGTCCGCCTCGACAACAACGATGTCGCCGGCCATGAGTGCGGTGGAGGGATCGGATGCGGCGGTGAGTTTCTCTCTCTCTCTCACTCTCTCGCTTTTTCTCGCCTTCTCCCTGGCTCGCTCTTCTCTCTTCTTCTTCCCGGCACCCGCTGCTCTAGCAACGGCTCGAGGGAGGCAGAGCTAATGCAGGCAAGGTAAGGTGAGGAGGGGCAAGACTCTATGAGTTTTTATGCAGGGAGAAGGCGAAACGGTCGGGTGATGAAATCAGGGAAGTTTCCCCTCGATCCGGCACAGTTAGCCACGATCCGATTTTACCGCCCACGCACCCACTTCCTTCTCATTAATTGCGAGAGCAGTTACGTCCCATCCACCACGTTGCGCTTGGCCACTACAACAGCAGGTGTCATTTTGCCTCCCTAGGAAACTACCTCAAAAGGCGCACCACCTGTTGCCGAGCCGATGGGGAAGATATTCCCCGCGCCGTATTCCTTTCAGATGAAGGAATCGGGCTCTGAGCCTATTACGGTCTAGGGGTTCAAAGGCTGGGCCCCTAGGGTTTTTGACAGCCGCCCCAGGACAATAGAGTCAGGGGCGACCGTGGGCGAGCCTATACGGGGCTGAGACCCAAGCAAGCGAAATGCTTGGGACGCCCTAAGTCGTGTCTGAGACTGGCAGGGAGGTCTCCGAATGGGATCCCACCGTAGGGAGGCACCGAGCCACCGAGGCCCAGCGAACGGCCTCGGCACCCACTAGAGAAACCCTCTGGTACTCTTGGAGTGCGTCTCTGGACCGCTAGCCATCCCCTAGCGAATGGGGCATGGGCCTCCACTCAGACTTACCCGATAACAGCTCACCAGAAGTGCCAACGCTCGTGCCTATCGAGGGTAGCCTGGCACATTCCACCCCTCCTTTCGAGCGAAAAGGAAGTGTGAGGGTCATACAAAAAAAGCCAAGGGAACCCCCGACGGACCTCTTGCCCTGTGCGGAGGCTAGGGGGCTCTTCCTGTAATCTTGCCGAGACCTAGCGACCCTGGTTCGCACTCGAGGGGGCTCGGCAAAACAACCCCTCCTTTCAAGCAAAAAGGAAGCGCGAGGGTCATATAAAAAGCCAGGGGAGCTCCTAACAGCCCTCTTGCTCTGAGCAGAGGCTAGGGAGCCCTTCCTGCAACCTCGCCGAGACCCCGCGACCAAGGCTCGCACCCAAAGGGGCCTCGGCAAACAAACCCTCACGCGCGAGGGGCATATAAAAAGCTAGGGGAGCTCCCGACGGCCCTCTCACTCCGTCCAGAGGCTAGGGGGCTCTTCCTGCAACCTTGCCGAGACCCAGCGGCTCCGGCTCGCACCCGAGTGGGCTCAGCAAACAAACCCTTCGTCCAAACAAAAAGGATATGTGAGGGTCGAATAAAAAAGCCAGGGGACCCCTGACCGCCCTCTTGCTCTAGGCGGAGGCTCGGGGGCTCCTCCTGCACCCAAGACAAAGATGAACGATCTGAGTCTGTGCTAGAAGTTTCATTACAAATACGATAAAGGGCACCGAGCCCGTTACGGTCCAGGGGTTCGAAGGCTGGGCCCCCTGAGGTTTCGATAGCCACCCTAGGGCAATAGAGTCAGGGACGACATTAGGGCAAGCCTATGAATGGCCGAGGCCCGAGCAAACAGTCGCTCGGGGCGTCCCAAGTCATGTTCGAGACCGGCAGGGAGGTCTCCGAATGGGATCCCACCGTAGGGAGGCACCGAGCCACCGAGGCCCAGCGAACGGCCTTGGCACCCACTAGAGAAACCCTCTGGTACTCTTGGAGTGCGTCTCTGGACCGCTAGTCATCCCCTAGTGAATGGGGCATGGGCCTCCACTCGGACTTACCCGATAATAGCTCATCGGAAGTGCCAACGCTCATGCCCATCGAGGGTAGCCTGGCACGTTCCACCCCTCCTTCCGAGCGAAAAGGAAGTGTGAGGGTCGTACAAAAAGCCAGGGGAACCCCTGACGGACCTCTTGCTCCACGCGGAGGCTAGAAGGCTCTTCCTGCAACCTCGTCGAGACCCCCATGACCCGAACTCGCACCTATGGGCTCGGCAAATACGATAAAAACTCCTCACTCAAACATGAAAACGAAAAAAGCCCCTGGAGGAGTAACTCCACTCCTCCAGGGCCTCGGGGGCTACACCCGGCAGGTGCGCTCGCGTGCATCCACTGAAACCTCAAGAAACAAAACACAATCCCTACGGGAGCGGCTACAAACCAAGCCTCGACAAACCCTCTGGGAGAGTGCACGCACTCCCCCAGAGGCTCGGGGGCTACTGTCGGGTACCATAGAACGGGGTACCCCGAGCGTACATCAAAGGGGTCACTTAAGTCCCATCAAAATCAAAGCTAGAAGGTAAGCCATGGGCTCATCACTGGTCACGTCCGAGCCCACCAGGCTCTCCACCTCGCCTCGAGCCTCGCACAGGAGGTCTCGGCGTCCTAACACAATCTCCGCCTCGCGCGAGGCCTCTCACGGGAGGCCTCGGCAAGAAGCCCAATCTCCGTCTTGCCCGAGGCCCTGTGCATACAACCTCGAATGAGATAGCTATTCTCCGTATCGCCCGAGGCCGGTTTGTCGATAGCCCATCGCCCCCGCCTCGACCGGTCCTCCTGACAGCATGTCACGTCCCATTAATATGTCAACCACTCCCGCGATCTCAGCTGGACGGTGGCTCGACACCGCGGAGTGGCCGACGGGACACGGGGTCGCATCAGCACCATACCGGCTGAGACAGAGCACGGCGAAGATTACCAGCAACTGTATTCTAACGCTGTGCCCACGATCGGCGCCCGCACTACACTGTGCCCCGCGATCCCCGCCTCAGAAATGACACGACATGGGCAGCCTGGCCTGGGTCATCATTGCCTCCGAACCGGCACACCAGATCAACTGCTCCCTCCAGGCCTCGGCACTCTGCACCAGGGTCTCGGCTATCTTGGGATTCACGTCTGCCGAGACCCCCCATCGCGATTCGGCCTCGGCACCAACCGAGCCTCGACCTCGCGCGCAGTCAATCCACAGCGACCCGCACGCTGACCACTGCGCCCGCCTCGAGGTAGCCCTGGAGCTCCCATGACGCACAGGATTGGATGTGACCGGCACGTCGCACCAGCGCTTCGAGAACGGACCACTCCGACGACCATGCTGCCACAGGAACAGGCTACAGGGCTCGGACACGCTGCCTCCATTCGTACGACGTCGTATAGTTAGCACATGTGCTACCCTAGTCCTCCCTTCAACTATAAAAGGAGAGGATTTGGGCCGATTCGTGGGAGACAGACACACACAAAAACAACACCCTGTAACACGCATACTCACCCGCTGTCTGAGAGCAACGTCTCAAGCAGCCCCCATCACTCCGTGCCGAGACCTAGGATTAGCTCCCTCTCTCACCTAGCTTGTAACCCCCTACTACAAGCACCTCAGTGTAAGGAATAAAAGATCAATCTCTCAGACTGGATGTAGGGCACCAATCGCCTGAACCAGTATAAGCCTTGTGTCTCTTTGCATCACCACCCAGGATCAGGAACACGCAGTACAAATTTACTAGTTGGTCGAGGACCCCCCGGTCCGAAACACCGACAGTCCTCTTCCACTATCTGTAACCTAATGTTTACTGCTTAAATTTTACAGGAAGCTATGGAAACTATGCAAGTAGAACCTGTTGCTGATGGGCACGAACAAATGACAATTGATGATGTTGTTTCCAAGGTCCTTTACCTCTCCCATGGCCAGGTGCACTCCCAGGTCCGGCAACACTTATTTTTTGAAGAATGCTGGTATCCTAACAAGAACCGAGACATCGGCGGAGAGAATGCTTCAGGAACAGCTTGTTGCTGAATAGGAAACTTCCACTAACCTCGTCGAACAAGTGGATGAACTGAAGAGAAAGACAACCAAGACTGAAAGGGAGTTTGAGGAGTTCAAGATACAACAATAGGAGAAGTACAATAAGCTACATGAGGATATCATGCGCTTCAGCTCTTCTTCTAGTAACTCTCTGTTGTCAACTCGATCTATTGTCTTGATGTAGTGAACATTTGTGGTTTGATGTGTGTACTTGTGTGCTGGTTTGACGTGGTGAAACTGTCAGCGGGTTGCTGCTGATGTGTAAACAGTAATTTATTGTGGTGAAACTGTTAGCGGGTTGCTGCTGATGTGTAAATAGTAATTTGTTGTATTTGACTGTCATGGTGAATAATTATGTAGAAATCGTCAAATAATTATATAGTCAATGTGTGACGCAGTGAGCCAGTGACGATCTTGGATTACTTCTATGACGAATTGATTGTACTACACGTGATAGAACCTGGGCAGGCCACGTGATCAACTAAAAATGCGACGCGTGGACAAACCGCTGCGTGACACGTGAAATAGCCATGGCTCGACACGTGGCCTAATAAAACTCTAACACGTGAAACGAAGACGTCAAGCCACGTGGCCGAATTAAAAAAACAAAACGAGGACGGACAGCACCGTGACACGTGGTCGAATAAGAAACAGCCACGAGGACCAATAAAAATACGACACGTGATCCAATTAAGAAGCGGCACGTGACCCAACCGCAACACGACATATGTGCCAATAGAAAACTGGCATGTGAAAGAATAGGAACCCGACACGTGGTTCAGTAAGAACATGAAACGTGCAAGAACAAGAGAACCACATTGTCCAATAATAAGGTGACACATATTCGAACCATCTCTAATGGAACCGGCTATAGTAGGTACACGTGGAAAGCATCTCCAACAAAAGAAACCACCAGCGTGGCCGTCCCCTGCCACGCTGGCCAAAAGCAGCTCTATGACGAGCTGTTCTCATCGTAGAACATCACCAAATCGAAACTGTGATGCGGCTTCTGTGACGACCCACTTTTCGTCATAAATTCATCATAGAACTAAAATCATGACGAATTTGACCCCTTAACGACGAAAACAATTCGTCCTAGAAGTCGAAATTTCTACTAGTGTTTGGTCTACAATGGGTCACCCGTCTGATTAGCTATGGAATCTATCAAGTAAAAAATAAACGAATGTCCTTCAATCAGTGGGTCCCCATTTGTCACGCAGGGTAAACAATTATATAAGTATTATTATATATTCGCCGAATTTACTGAGCAGCCCAGCCCACATCTCTCGAACTTAGGCACAATCTATATAAGTGTTATTGTCTGTTAATTTTCCATAGATTCTCAGTTAAGCTACCATACATTTTGTTTTTTCCCATCGATTTAGAAACGAAAACAAAATGTCTGCTAACTAATGCTATACGTGCTAAACATTCTTTATTATCAATGACAATGTGACCATTAAATTGTTTGGGTTCAGTTTGTAAATATCTGCGGCAAATTGCTTAATGAGTTCACGGGCTGACGCTATGGATTCCAACACAGCAATTGTGGCGCCGCCGGCAAAAGCCTTACCTCGACAATCTTGCAACCCAGCCGGCGCCGACAAGAAATTATTGTTATAAATTCTGCTAAATATTTTAGTACTACTTATAAATTTGTCGAAATAATCAGGACAGGGCGCCCGAACTCTCGGTGCAAGGAAGGCTACAAGCAAGACAAAATCAAATGGAAACACCAGTTCTTGGTTTAAAGTTTTAGTAGTATATATGCATGGACCCATGTATGTTTTAGTAGCAGTGTGTAAGGATTTATAGGAGCATAACAAAAAGCAATGTGATTTATTAGGGTTCAGATTTCTGGTTGCCTTGCACCTTATTTTGCCGAAACAAAAAAAGGTGGAACAGTCGATTATGGTTCAGATTTGCATCACTTTTTGTTTTCGCCAAAACAAAATGGTGGAACAGTCCGTACCCTCGTCACGACGGATGAAGCAGCGGCCTGCTCTCTCCCTCGTCGTGGAACCACCGGCTGCACCTGGCCTACCAGGAAATGTACAATTCTATCAGATTGGAGGCAAGGTATGCAAAATCGTCTGTAGTGCCCTTGGTGAACAGGTTCGTTCTCTTTTCTATCCCATATCACAGTAGTTATTTCTATGCACTTTCCTTTACACTTAGGCTTTGGAGTCCTATGATGTGCTGGTAGCTATGTTGTGTCCCTGTATTTTCTCTCCAATTTTCTTTTGGGTACATTGATCACGATCCTCATATTAGTGTGTGCACTTTTGCTTCTAGACTATCTTCATTATCGCTCTCGTTCTGGTTTCGATGGGTGTCTCTCCTAATTACTGGCCCGTGACAGGGCTATAGTTATTCCCTTCGTACTTTAAGCATTTGTGTGCGCATTTTTCCTGCTAAATTAGCTGACCTGCTGTTGCTACTGTCACAGTTAGAAAAGAGCTTCCAGAGTCCTCTATTGCATCTGGACAGGTCCTGGTAAATCTTCCTATCCACATCATTTCAGCAAATTCTCTTATATAAGATATCGTGTACCTTTATCATGCTGCCTTACACGCTGTTCTGATGGTATAAACAGGTTCCTCCTCAACGTGCCTTCCTAGAGTCGTGCTCCATGTGTCACTCAGGCTCAGCAATGACTGCTGCTTTACTTAGAAAATGTAGCTGTTACTTCGGTGATTTTGACTGAACTTGTGCTGTGCCGTCCAAACAGATGTGTTTGGTTGTTGCTAAGACTGATTTTGCGTGTGGTGTATCATCCAAACAACAACATCTGGTTGCCGTCCAACCATGGGCCTAGGATTAATACTCTGTAGGATGTATGTGCATACTATGATCCTCTCCTAAAGTATACTGTGCAACTTGGTTGGTGTCTATCGAATTATGTGTCCGCATCGTCGTTATTAATTTTGAGATGCTAAAGTCGATGGTAGAGGGTCCTGTTATATGTCTCCGATGATCAATGCGTTATATGCCGAGGGTGATGGGAGCCATGCCTTCTTGGCAATCTACCCCAAGACTCTTTTGTGTATAATTATCATGACTATGATTGTGTGTGCTCTGAATCCCTATGATCGCATCCTGGAGTTCATTGATGTGGTGTTTGGATAGTGCGTAGGTCTACAGTGTCTTATATTTGTTCTGACTCTTATTGGGTATCGCCTATTTTACAAAGTTATTCTCAGCCATTCCTCGCGCGCGGAATAACCCACGGTAACTACTCGCGCGCATGGGTGTGCACAAATCACTAGTGCACTAGTCTTGCTACTAGTTACCCTGGAATGCCTTGCACTGTAATGAGTCTCGTCGATCACCGTAGAGGCCGATAACAGCTCTAGATGTTTATGTGTAGTTCTTAAATAGAGGCTAATTAATTGTACTATTGCTAAAAACGAAAATAACAAAGATAACTATTTTCTTCAGGAAACAGAGGCAAATTTTGGCCCAGACAAACAGCATAAGCAAGCCCAGCAGGCGCATGGGGGCAAGCCCAGCATAAGCAAGCCTGTTGGAAAGTGAAAGCGATGGATGGAAAATGACCGATGTTCTCAATGAACAATGTAAATAAAGTATTTATACAAGCCCAGGGCCAAGGGGCAGTTGCCTTGTCAAAATTGTTCACCAAATTTTTTGGATTATCGCCATCGCAATTTTTAAAATTTGAAGATACACCGATTCATCTATTCTATTATGAGAACTGCCATTGTTCCTCTATTGTTCCTGCCATTTTCTACGCCTCCAGCGTACATGGCCCTGTCAGACATGTATATGCATACAGAAATACTATGGACGCGTACAAGCGCACAGCACGGAGGCGGAGCAGCCTGCGCGTGAGGCACCGACGGCGACTCGAAGACGGAGATTTTTCGAATTTCCATAATCTTAACAGAAACAACGAAGACGTAGATTTTCCGGAATTTCGAGAGAAGTAGAGAACAGGAAAGCGGGCCGCGTCGTTGAGCTCTGAGCTGCAAATTCCCAAATTTCCTGGCCTAATCAGACTCTTTTTTTGTATCGAAGGAGAGGAAGGAGGACGCCGACACTGTTGGTGTTAGCATTAGCAACCATCCATCCAGGTCTATCCTCTCATCGTTGGCCATGGCATCGAAAGCCCTCCTGCTGTTCGCCCGAGCCGCCCGCTCAGCTGCGGCGGCCACGTATCGCGTCGCCAGCTTGGCTGAGCGGAGGGCGCTCTCTCCGGGTCCGGAGGCGGTGGCGGCCGCATCTGATGGTCCTCGCTTAAGTGGAGGTCGTTCCGCCGCCGCCGGACCTACCCACGGCACGGCTGCACCTCCCCCCGCCATCGCCATGGACGCACCTAGCCCCCGAACCGGCAGCTGGGTTGCCTCCGCCGCTCCATCATCAAAAGGTAAATCCCTCTTCAGATGGCGGCTATACCAGCGTACGGAATTTGGCGAATTGCCCATCTCTCCCGAACCGAAGAAACTGACTATAGTTTTTTTTAGTATTTTTACCGTTGTTCAGCAATTCCAGACGATGTAACATTTTCTACATGTGAGAATACACTGTTTCATTTTATTAAACACCTTTGTTCATTCATGATAAATTTGGAGGACAACATTTTTTTTTTAGGTAACTTCGGGGAGGATCAAAGCGATCGTCACCTGCATTTCATTCCACAGATGCCGGTGAACCGGTTGGTGGAAGGGGGCAAGCCCCAAATCCAAAACAAATTGTTTACAGCTGTTGAGATGGTAGGAACAATTACATGATAAAGGAATTCCTCCAATTCAAAGCTAGGGAAGCGTTTCTTCTTGGGATTCGACAGGCCCAAGAGCTGACTGAATCTCTGCAAGCTAGGGAGGACAACATAAAACATAGTAGGACTGTTTCCTTTTCTTTTTTTTTTTGTCTCTTAAACTTGCTCTCTTGTATGCTTCATCTCTCCCGAACCGAAGAAACTGACTATAGTTTTTTTTAGTATTTTTACCGTCGTTCAGCAATTCCAGACGATGTAACATTTTCTACATGTGAGAATACACTGTTTCATTTTATTAAACACCTTTGTTCATTCATGATAAATTCGGAGGACAACATTTTTTTTTGAGGTAACTTCGGGGAGGATCAAAGCGATCCTCACCTGCATTTCATTCCACAGATGCCGGTGAACCGGTTGGTGAAAGGGGGCAAGCCCCAAATCCAAAACAAATTGTTTACAGCTGTTGAGATGGTAGGAACAATTACATGATAAAGGAATTCCTCCAATTCAAAGCTAGGGAAGCGTTTCTTCTTGGGATTCGACAGGCCCAAGAGCTGACTGAATCTCTGCAAGCTAGGGAGGACAACATAAAACATATTAGGACTGTTTCCTTTTTTTTTTTTTTGTCTCTTGAACTTGCTCTCTTGTATGCTTCCTGTGCTCTCTTTGTTGCTTTTAATATATATATTCCTCCTGTAGTCCTGTTCTTTAAAAAAAACATATTAGGACTGTTTTTGGTGTTCTACCTGCGAATTAAATAGCATTTGACACAATACTCCCCCCTCACCTTTTTTTTTTTGTTTATATAGATTTGTCCAAGCCAGGTGATAGGGTGGAGTTTGTGCCAAAGGAGGAGGACGTTGAGTCAGATGAAGCCCTGCGGGACCTGTATGAGCGATGGTGTAAGGCTTTTAACCAGAAGCGTGAGCCTGATGAGATGGCTCGCCGGTTCAACAAGTTCAAGAACAGGGTGCTGCATATTCACAGTATGAACAAGGCTAATCAGTCATGCAAGGTGGGACTAACCAAGTTCTCTGATGGAAAGCTAGCGGAGATGTGTGCCAATCGTGATCCGCATGGTCGTATGCTTGCACGGAAGTTTCCAAATTCATGTCTTCTTTGGAAAGGTGATGGCAAATTTCTGAAGGAAGTCTTTGCTGATTTTGCTGTGGTTAATGGAAAACTTTTTGTGTACTTTCCTTTGGAGAAGGGGACACGCGTCGCAGATAAGAAGGAAATCTCTACTGAGTATGAAGTTGTTTATGGCAGATTGTTTGTTGCAGATCTACCTGAGGGACGTGAGCTGTTAGTCCCAAATAATGAGTTCATCAAGCGCCGCTGGATCCCATACCTCCCCTGAATACCTATTTAGCTGTACGGTGGCTATCCTTGTGTGCTCCTTTACCAAGTAGTTGTCCCTCTGCTAAGGAATGCGTATGTTAGACTGGGTTCCTTTTGCCCAATAATGCATATGTAGTAGTGCTTTTGCAAGGCATGCATCTATGTAAGAAATCATGCTTCTCCCTTACCACCGATGTGCTCAGAAATCGTGGGGCATTGTGTTTCCGCGCCATCGTTGATCCAGCGAGTCATGATTGTGTGTGGGGATCCAACAGCTTTTGTGTGTAATGGAGAACGTTCAATGATTTCTGAAGATAAAGATTTCAACCAAATTGCAGTGCCTTATCTATATCTTTGTATTTATTTGTTGTTGTATATAGAAGCAATGTATTTATTTGTTATTGCATATAGATATAGCAGCAATCATTCATGTAGCTTGCACTCAGGCGGCATCTTTTAGTAGCAGTGTTGTAGATAATTGCTCCAGAGTTAAGGATTTATTACAGGTTTCTGTAACATAACAAAAAGCAATATGATTTAGGCAGTCGGCCTCATTTAGTAGCAGTGTGTAAGGATTTATAGGAACATAACAAAAAGCAATGTGATTTATTAGGGTTCAGATTTCTGGTTGCCTTGCACCTTCTTTTGCCGAAACAAAAAAAAGGTAGAACAGTCGATTATGGTTCAAATTTGCATCACTTTTTGTTTTCGCCAAAACAAAATGGTGGAACAGTCCCTACCCTCGTCACGACGGACGAAGCAGCGGCCTGCTCTCTCCCTCGTCGTGGAACCACCGGCTGCAGGCTGCAGCCACCTGCCACCCAACTCTTCCTAGCTGGTGGCTCCCGCTGCTTGCGCCTTCTTCCACCTCGTGCATGGCACAGCCGAGCTGTTCTGCTTGCATCTCGGACTCTCGGTGTAAGGAAGGCTACAAGCAAGACAAAATCAAATGCAAACAGCAGTTCTTGGTTTAAAGTTTTAGTAGTATATATGTATGGACCCATGTATGTATATATGAAATATCTTTTCTGGTTGGTTGACTACTTGAGTCTTGAGATATAGGTTATATGATCTCCCAAGACATTTTTATTGATGTTTTGTGATCACAATCCACAAGGAACTTCTTGTTAAGAATTTCCTCAATTAGAGGATTGATGGGCTCATGCCATATGAGCCTTGGAGGCTACCGTATATGCCCTGAAGGCTACATCTATATAAAGAGACTACATGTGTACCTTTAATGAGGAATAAGAGATGGCTCCCTCCCACATATATTTGTCTCCTGCGTTCCTTGTGTTGTTCTTGAGGATTGGGAAGGAAAACGGGATCTGCATCTACAACTTCTATATGCCCCTTTTTTGGGATTGGAGACTGGAAAAACGAGAAAACGGATCTGGCAATCCGTGAACAGGTCGATTCTCAACACGTTATCAGCAGCTCTTCTAACTAGGTGAGACGTTCTTAATTTGTTAATGATTTATGGATCTTGAAATATGATCCTAATTGTGGTTTGATTTCTGTTTTTCCAACGCCTTGACTCAGCACACGCCGCCGATTGGCCGTGGGCATGTGTACACCATCGGCCACAACGGCACAACCTCTACGCGTTGCAGAAGGATCATCAGCAAGGACATGCGTGCATAGATGCATGTTTGCCCGGAAGACGGACCACGATGAAAATCATATATCTCGTTTGCCTTTCGATAATCAATCACTATTTGGATTTTGCTAATAATAGATTGATTTTTTTTTTATGTAACCCAACGTCATCTCGCAATTGGGGAAATACGTGAGCCATCGGCCGCCAGGCGTGCCAGCACGAGCAGCCGTGGATCGGATCTACTGAATACTGATCCTGGCATTCGGCTCACGGCTCTGGATTGAGCGCCGATCGAGCACCGCCTACCGGCCATGGACGACTCGCTCGCATGCGGAGACAACGCAGAGGTGAGAGATGGCCGAGCTACACCCCAGGCTCCGGCGAAATCCATCGTGCGGGCCGGCTCCGTTCCCAACCTCTCGCGCGCAGCCGTTTCGGCGTGTCTGCTCCCGTCCGGCGCCGGTGAGCTCCGCCGTGGAGGCGGGTTCCGGCCCCGGCTCCGGCGAGCTCAGCCCTGGCCCTCGCAGCGCCCCGCCGTACGGCGCCCCGGCCCTCAACGCTGGGCAGGATAGGCCTCCTCCACCTTCTCCATTTGAGCAATCAAAGTTCAGTAATTGACGCTTCAACAAATAAATGCATATACGTGCTAGTACATGCATATACTCCATGTTCGAATGAATGAAAGAACAAAGGCCAGAGTCGCGGTTGTTCGCCTCGTTCTGCGGCATCGCTTCGTCATCAAGTTGACAGGTTACGGTTTGCCGATAAATTCCGTCAATATATTTTCTTATATATTTTCTACCATAAATCATGTTGGACGTACCGTTGTCGGCCATCCCCACCACCAGGCGTGCAAACGTTCGGCATCGACTACACTACCTCTACCAGTTGTCAATCTGCACTGCAGCAACATGTGTCGTCATCAAGCAGGCAAATCTACGACAGTGCCAAACGCCCTATCTACTAACCACTACCTTACACGGCATGTGGCGTAGATCAAATTAGCATCCCCTACAAGATATGAATAAATCGCATCTCAAAGAATGCATTTGTCTTGACCATCAAAGTTGGGTAATTATTAGTCCGACCCAGACTAATTTTTTTATGGTCTATAATTGATGTTTCTGTTAATTAAGACTGAGACGTGCACTCGCCGCCGGCTGTCGGCCTTCCCACAAGCACATATGGCTTGACGTGGGTATATGATCGTTGTTGTGCCGCTAACTAGTCGCGCCCCGTCTGTTGCCGCGGTCGTACACATCAGTATCCATGATAATGCAATCCTATTGTTATGTGCTACTAGGATTGAGAGGAGAGAGTCGAGGGAAGCGACGGCGTGCTGTTCACGGCTAGGGCTGCGAGGGTGAGAGAGAGCCGGCCACGGGACGTTCGCCTACGGCCGGGCAAGAGGAAAGGATTTTTCTTCTTAATTCTTGCCTGATTAGATTGATATATCTCCTCTCCTTGTATAGAGAGGTTTACTTGACTCCTAAGTAAGCGACCATTATCTCTAATTAACTCTAACACTAATGGGCTATACATCCAGCTCAGGCCCAATAGGCCCTGCCATACTCTAACAGTACACCCCACGTGGACATGCAGCTCGTCCTCGAGCTGCAACCTAACCAACTTATAACGATGTCTCGACACAAACCGATCACTTAAAAACAAGTCTTTTACATCTTGACTTATTTTATTATTATCAACCGAAAATAGATGTGAACTCTTTATTTTTGCAGCCTCTTCAATTGATGGCGGACACCAGCCCGACGCATAAGCTGCACGTAGACAACCACCTGGATCCCATGGACACCATCTTGACGAAAGGGGTGCATGTATATGGCCACCTAGAAGTAGTCGCAACAACGGCCAGCGGAGGCGCCCTCGCGGTGGTCGGTGGCGGAAAGTGGCGGCGCTAGGCAGTGCGCTCCCGCTGGTGACACCATGCCTTCTCCCCGTCGGACGGATGCTGGTCTGCACCGCACAGAGAAGAGCGGATGGCTTTCGACGGAGAATGACGAGGGGAGCGCCTCCCCAACCGCCGCCACCGCAGACGTTGAGTTCACCGCCCGTGAGAAAAACAGCATGCCCATCGCCCGTGGGGGAAACCACCGACACCTGGTGTGTAAGCATCTTCCCCGCCGGCTCCATCGCGATGTCTGTTGGATGCTCGATCTGCCGTGACTTCTCACCCTCATCTTGGATCTGCTGGACGCCGGTGCCCCTATAGAAGATGCCATTAGTGAATGGGTGCTGGAGGCTCGGCCCACTGGAAAGGACAACAGCGCCGGTGGTGGTCGCTGGAGCGACCGTCGTCGTGGCCACCGCACATAACAATCTGGTAGATTGATAGGACTTGATGCCCTACCGGTGTTGTTGCGCAGGTTATAGGGGTGGAAGAGGGGAGGACATGGTATGTACTCTCGACGACGGCGAGGGGCCGTGGCGACGAGAGCGGCGGCTGCTGATGCACCCCTAGAGTTCACGTCGCGCTACAGTAACACGGGTATTGTTCACACGAGGGAGAGAGGGCAGAGACGCTGGCTCCCAAGGGAAGCCAACAACTTAATTGTTGCTTTCTGCTTAATTCCAATTATCCCTAATTACAAGTATTTATCATTCCCTATAGATGCTATAATTAAGAAACTATATTTATCTCTAAGAAAATACTAAATAAGCGATAAATTGGGCCTCTAAGCCCCTTAATAGACCGACCCCCTAGCCACTATTGGGCCTGCGCCTGGCATAGGGGATGCCGATCATAACATCTCTCCCCACCTGCGCAAACAACTCGTCCTCGAGTTGAAAGTCGGGGAAGTGCTCGCGGAACTCGTCAAGAGTCCTCTGGTGGTATGGCCGCGTCCCCGTATTCGGTGGGTGCGGCGTCCTCCTCAATGTAGTCCCCGGACTCTAGGTAGAAGAGCCGCTGACACACATGTCTAGGGACGTAGGGCTCATCGTAGTTGTAGCATAGTCCTTGGCGATGACGTTCCAGCTGCTCCACCGGTGTAAGGCGGTGAAACGGGGGCGCCGCGGGGGCCGCATTGGCCACAGCGGGGGCCTACCCTGCCTGGGCCGCCCCAGGTGTGCGCGCTAGAGGAGGCTGACCCTGACACGGAGCCGGCGCCGGCTGCATGGTAGCCGCACGACGCTTGAATGCCCGGGCGTAGTACATGGCCATCTGGAGGTCCGGGGGTCACGCATCTCCATGTCCACCCGGATATGATATGGAAGGCCACCAACGAAGAGCTCGGCCCGCTAACGCATGGAGACGTCTCGGGCGTGACATGCCACCGCCTAGAAGCGATCGACGAACTCCTACATAGTGAAAACAAATGGTAGCCGGCCTAGCTCAGCCAGTCGACTCTTGCGGATCGGAGGGCCGAAGCACAGACGACACAGCTCCTTGAAGCGTTCCCACGGTGGCATGCCCTCATCTTGCTCGAGGGCGTAGTCTAGGCCACCCCCCAAAGATGATAGGAGGCGAGTCAGGTACGGTCGGAGGTGAGCGTGCGCTGACCCCGAAAGAACTGCTCACACTGGTTGAGCCAATTTAGGGGATCAACGGAACCGTCGTATGTGGCGAACTCCAACTTGTGAAACTTGGGTGGCGGTGGGTCCTGTGCGGCGGCCAAGGGCGCCGCGCCCGTGCTGTCCAGTGAGGGTGACACAGTGGAGAGCGTCGGCATTAGGCTGCCGCGTTGGAACAGGGGGCCGTCCACCCCGCCATAGAGGATGCTCGGAGCCAGGGCGCCGACAGGCGCCATGACAGCCCTGGTGGTCGGGAGCGGCGGTAGGTGCGGCTGGGTACTAGGCGCCGTGTAGATGGGTTTCGACGAACCGGTGATCCAAGCCGAAAGCGGTGACGATGACGGTGGGAACTTGATCTGCTAGATGGGAACGCCCTAGGACGGCGGCGGCGCGGCTTGGAACGAGGTCATCGCAGTCCTGTCATAGGGCATCCCATACTGGTATGAGATGACCGGCGTCGTGGTCGCGGTCGAGGGCGGCGGCGGCGAGGGTAGCTGCTGGTGGTGTGGCGGTGGAGGAGGTGGAGCTAGGGCTATGGTCGGGGAGCATAGGGCCCGACGAGGAAGGCCCTGATGCCCGCCACGGCATGCCCTAATTCTAGGATTGCGACCGTCTTCTGCTCCGGGGTGAGGACGAGGGCGGACGGCACCAGGGCAGAGGGCGTAATCGCCCCTGAGGACGCCAGCGCGCCTACTGTGTGGGGCAGCAGTGCCGACGAAGACGCTGGTGGCGGCGGGTGGGAAGAACTCAGTAGAGGGCTGGACATGATCGAACTAGAGATCTCTAAACCAGATTGTTATGTGCTACTAGGATTGAGAGGAGAGAGTCGAGGGGAGCGACGGCGGCTGCAGCACTACAGTACCCACGGCGCTACAGTACCATAGGTACTGTTCATGGCTAGGGCTGCGAGGGTGAGAGAGAGCCGGTCGTGGGGCGTTCGCCCACGGCCGAGCAAGAGGGAAGGGTTTTCCTTCTTAATTCTTGCCTGATTAGATTGATACATCTCCTCTCCTTATATAGAGAGGTTTACTTGACTCCTAAGCAAGCGACCCTTATCTCTAATTAACCCTAACACTAATGGGCTATACATCCAGCCCAGGCCCAATAGGCTCCTGTCATACTCTAACACCTATGGTGGCCTGTAGCTGCATATATATGACCATTTTTCTCTCTAGTGCTCTCTTTTGCTTTTGGTTTATTTACCCGAAGTAACCTGAAGAAAAACCATAGCACGAGGACCTGAATTTTGGATTCATTTGTAACTTCCCTCGAGGGGAACTAATACCTTGCCTACGTATATTTGCCAAACATGATAATGCAGGCTTAAAACATTAGTCGGGTTAACACAAGACCTGAAGTCAACATGTTTGCTCTTGTCTCTCTGCTGCAGAAGGTGTCATCCTAATTAAGGTTTGTTTCAAAGCAACGTTTTGTGACTTTAAACTAATATATAATAGGGAAAATGGTGTTCTTACCCCTGTCCAGTAAGCTAATTATGATTTTGCCCTTTCTTT
Source organism: Miscanthus floridulus (assembly GCF_019320115.1). NCBI lineage: Eukaryota > Viridiplantae > Streptophyta > Magnoliopsida > Poales > Poaceae > Miscanthus > Miscanthus floridulus. The sequence goes on from NC_089595.1 coordinate 16,284,518, forward strand.
TTCAACTTTGTGTTTTTACCCCTGTTATTTTGAACTGAATGGTCCGTTTGCCCCTGCTTCTGACGTCCGTCAGATGGACATGGATTAAACGAATTAAAAAAATTCTAAATCTAAAAAATAAAGGTCAAATGACCATAGTGCCCCTTATCCTTATCTCCTCATCCCAAACAAAGGCCACGACTCTAGGTTCGGGAACAGGGAGGGGCTGCTTCCAGGGCATGGGGCTGCCTCCCGGTCGCGGCTCCAAGGTGCGGGCGCGGCCTTCCTCTAGGCGTGGGGAGGCCGCGGCGAACGCCCGTGGTTCGGCTTGCGCGCATCGGGCGGCAGCGGCGGCTCCCTGCCGCGGTCACCGACGGCGTTCGCCTGTAGGTCTCGGCATCCGCCCGTAGGTCTCAGCGGCGCCCGGCCATGGGTCATCTTCTTCCTCTGGGCGCCCAGCTTCGTGGCTGCAGGGGCGGGCGGGCGGCTCCGGTGCCTGGCCGTGGCTCCCAGCGGCGCTTGGCAACGTGTCTCCGCGCCGCCTCCTCCCCTCCTTCCTCCGCTCCTCCTCCCCACACAGGTTGCCATGCCCGCCTCCTGCTGCCCCGCTGACGGCGCCGCACCCGACCACCACCACCACCGCCGCCATGCCGCCTAGACCACAGAAGCAGAGGAAAGTGGAGGCATCGCGTTCAGACGGCGCCGCTGACTCGATGGTCGTGCTGGTGCTGCCTATGACCCAAAGTTGTCGCCCTCCCGCACCCGCGCACGCGCCGACGGAGAGGAGCCACCACGAGGCCAACCTGCCGGCTTGTGCATGCGGCCGCGGCCAAGCTGCTAGACCCGAGCGCGCACACAGGCGCCAGACTGGCACTCGCGTATGCTTGCTCTTCCCCGCAGCACCGCAAGGATGGCCACGCCAACGCCACGCCACCAACGCCGCCTCCAGAGGTATTAGCCCCCAAGGAGCATCTCGCCGCCGTCGAATCCGCCATCGCCTCGCAGGAGGAGGAGGCCGCGACGTTCGAAGTTGATAACAAGCAGAAGCTGGAGGAGGTCAGCGCCGACGCGGAGGTGAACGGCACCGGCGAGGACGCCAAGCGCCTACGCGTGGACGGTGAGCCCGACGCCGCCACAGGATGCGCACAGGGTGTTTGATGGAATGCTTGCTCATGATGTTGTCAGCTAGAACACCATGGTGTCTGGTACGTGTTGGCTGATATGTGGGGCGAGGCGTTTGACCTGCTGCAGTGGGTTCCTGGGGCGAACATTGTCACTTGGAATGTGGTTGCGATAGGAAATTTGAAGGCAGGGAATGACGGCGAGGTGATGAGGTTGGTGTCGTAGATGAGGAGTTGCCATGGTCTTGGGCTGGATTCTGTGACTGTAGTGATTGGCCTCAGGGCATGTGCTAGGAGTGGGTATCTGAGGATTGGCAAGGAGTTGCATGATGTTTCTTTTCGTTTATGCTTTGATAGGCTTGAGCGCGTGGAGAGTTCATTGATCACAATGTACTCCAGATGCCAAATGATGAGCTCTGCATAAATAATTTTGAATATTTATCAATATTAAATCTGAGTTTAAATAATTGCAAGTTGTGCCAAATATGTTTGACCAAATTTAATCAATTGTCAGCATACAATAAAAAAAGTCTAATTCCAAATTAGGATAAAATCACAATTAGGCATAACAAACAGGGGTAAAATCGTATGGGCATTCATGTCCTTTTGTACAAAGTTTAACACCATTAGGGGTGGATGACGGAGCAGGGGCAAACTGGTGCTTCGTTTTGAAATCATAGGGGTAAATTCACAAAGTCAAAAAAAATAGGGGCAAAATCACAATTCCGATACAAAACAAGGGTACAAACGCAAGAGCCCCTATATAATACATTCCCCTAGGCAACATGAAGTTGCTAAAAAATACCAAAAGGAATAATATTTTGAGGTTTTTTTAGTGCGAAAGCACAATAATTCTCTTCCCGATGAAGAGCAATGTATGTCCTTTCTTGGACTGAAGCCTTGAAGTGCATATTAAGATATTGAATTAAAGGTATCCACAGTCGCTGAAATTATGACAGTGGGCATCGTAGAGGGGAACCACTGTATTGTTTATAAGAAAAGTGAGCCAAATTATATGGCTTCACCCATAAAGGACAAAACAATGAAAGTGGCAACTATATGGCATGACTACTCTATGCGACAATATATCGGCTAGTACCTATGTTTATGTCACATCCCACCTACTTATTAAGAACTACCTGCCAACTACCAAAAGATGGAAAGTAGGTAAACAAGTTTAAATCCCTATGAGCCAACTTGGTTTAACCAATTAATGATTATAATAGTTATCCTAGGCCCTGAAAGGCCACATGGATCTTGGCAACTACGTTGCTAGCGATGATATTTCTTACATGTATTTTTTACCTACGAAAGTTGCGCTATCACTTATGAGTCTATCCTAAAAGGATATTGGTCATTGTTGCACTTGCCAAGAAGCCATTTTTTGTGCTTAAGTAAATGACTTTGCATTAAAAATAACATTTCCCACATAAATGAAAATTCTTGTCTTATGTGTTCTATTTAACAGCTTCACTTCATGCTGAACAATGAGTTAATCCTAGCCATGCTTTATATAGAACATGAAATATGTTGCAATATATGACTCAATTTTTCTATGTCGTATGAGTAATTGGGTCAAATTTGGACAATTAAAAAAAAGAAAGAGCTGGACTATGGTATTACTCTACATCCAAAATTTCTGCTTTGCAGCCATGACTATATGCCATATTTTTGCTATCATACTTATGCACACCAAGCTCTACGTGCCTAAAAGCGCAATGCGACCATTATTGTCTTTTCTCATGCATATGACCTAGAAGGTTGATATCTGCAATGGACAGGTTAATTATCAATTATACAACAGTTGGTGAGCATTAGTCCCAGAAGGATTGTTATGGCTAAATTACGAGTTACATCCGTAACTATAGGTGTTAAGCCTAGAAGGCTGCATATACATTTGTTGAACCAAAAACATGCAGATGAATAGTTATAATCCATCATAAGTTATTGACTCAATAAGAAGTAGAGGATACTCCTCCTTAGTAGGAAAAACACGCAGTATTCATGCAACTACATTAATAAAGTTCGAGCTCGCTGCATACAAAAATAGTAATAGACCCACTAATAAAGTGTGTAATATTTCCCAAATGAATCATCACTGAAGCATACATATACACCACTAGAAGTTGGTGGATGGGGAATTTAGTATGCTATTAAATATCTCAGCATTAGGGGGAGATAAATGCCCATTTTATGAAATGCCTTGATATTTATAAATCAAAACACACAAATCCAAACTAAACTAGTTGTTTAGTTACACTCCTATATTATATAGCATGGAGTTATGCCAGATAACTGTTTGTATTGATGAGGAGCAACCAAATTGGTTAAAATCTAAACGAATGCTTCTACCCAAAGTAGATGTGGATATTGTCGATGTTTGACCACTGATAGCCTGCCACGGGGGTACCCGGGGTAGTATGTTCAGGTTTCAGCGTATGCAGAACTCGATGGTTAACACAAGAGATAGTCGATTTATCCTGGTTCAGGCCCTCGATCGCAGATCGAGTAATAGCCCTATGTCCAGTCGGTGCTAGCCTTTGCATTGGATTGATTATGAAGTATTGTGTCATACAATTGCTCTGTTGAACTCCCGACCCAAGGTGCCCCACCCTCCTTTATATAGTCAGGAGGCCAGAATCCTAGTCAGTTTACAATGAGAGTTCCTAGTAGAATTACAGAGTAATACTACTACTAAGATTACAGGAGAAGAATCCTAATTGGACTAGGTCTTTTTCCTTCCTTGTGGGGTATCATGTGGGTCCCGTACCGACAAGCCCCCGAGCACTTCATGGTTGAGTTCTGAAAGCCTCGTCTTGTTCCTTCAAGTCTCGTTGAGTAGGAACAAGCGTCGTCCGAGTGCTTTCTTAAGCGAAACCGTGTAGCGCTTTGTGAGATCTTTGCATGGTGTGTACTTTTTTATACTTTTTTGGAGAAAAAGTACTCCCATTTGGATGTAGCCCCTGAGCCTCTTGCTATTTGGCACAAGGAGCTTGAGGGTCTTTTCTTGAAATCTTCCTGATTCTTCGTTGAAAGGCTCACACGGTGCTTTAACGGGCCTGGTGGGCCGTTTTTAACGCTGTAAAATCTATTTAAAGACCCTTCATCTTCTTTTTCTTTACTGCCTTTCTCTTGCCTTCAAACCCTAGTCCTCAGTCATCCGCCGTCGCCATTGCCGCCGCCGTCTTTAGTGCCGCCATCTAGGCTTTATTTTCCCCTAATTGCTTTTTGCCTCTGTTAGTACATGGGTAAGAAGAAAACCGCAAGTAAGTCCCAGTCTTCTTTCATGGATGAGGAGTCGTCACTCTCCATGATTGAGAATCAGGAGTTTGTTGCCATGAGGGCCGCCCAGAAGTCTTGGCCGACTCCGACAACCACCGAAGAGCAGCTCCGCGAGCTTGTCAACGATGGCTTGATCCAGAGCAAGGCTTTTGCTGAATGGAGAGTTCCAGGCGAGCATCGGGTTCCTGCTCCAGGTCCTGGTGAGATCGTTCTTTTTGTCTCTTTCATTCGCACTGGACTTTGCCTTCCCGCCTCTGCTTTTCTTCATCAATTTCTCAGCTATTTTGGGATTTGCTTGAACCATCTCGCTCCTAATGCAGTTCTTCACCTTTCTGTCTTTGTTCATCTTTGTGAAGCTTTCCTTAGAATTCCCCCTTCTCTTTCTCTGTTTCGTTACTTCTTTCGCCTGAAACCTCAACCCCGTCGCGAAGAAACCAGCGTTCTTGGTGGTTGTGGGATTCAATTTTGCCAGGGTCTTAAGAGCAAGTTCTTTGACTATGACCTGGTCAATTCTGTAAGAGATTGGCATGCCAACTGGTTTTATGCCGCCAATCTGATCCCTTCCCTTACTGTCCACTCTGGATCTGGTCTCGTGGTTAATGACTGGTGGGATAAGAACCCTGTGTCACCCGCTGAGGTCTAGGCAATCTAGCCATTCCTTGATAGGATTAGTATGCTGAAACAGCAGGGTTTAACCAGTTTCGGTATCGTCTCGAGTTTCCTTCGTCGCCGAGTTCAGCCTTTGAAGGAGCGAGAGCACCTTTGCTTTGAGTACTCTGGGGCTAAGGATCCTTCATGCATGGTCCTAGCTCTTGAGCTAACCAATGAGGAGGTAATCGAGTGTCTCCAGAAGATGCTGAAAGGAGCAAGCGTTGTCCCACTTACTGTCTTTGAGTTCTCTGCCAACAACCCGCCTCCAGCTGTAAGTTGTTTATCTCCTTGTTTGGGTACTTTATGTACTCTTGTTGTATCCTTTTTTGTTTAACTTTTCCCTGTCTAGTTGTTTTATTCTTTTTCGTAGGAGTTTGGGCGCAACTTTGTTGACCCGATCCCTCTTGATGTTCTCCCTGCCGTGGCGAAAGCTGGGGAGAAACTTGTTGGAGCTTCCGCAACCAGTAAGTTCTCAATCTCCATAGCACTTCCTGGAGTTTCTTCTGGATTTGTTGATGTATATGAAGAATATGTTCCTCGTCTAGTCCCTCGCGGTCCTCGTAGTGTCCCGAAGAGGGGGTGAACGGATGGGTCTTCATTTGGCCTGCCTGCTTCCAAGAAGTCTCGCAAGCCAAGTACTCTTTCAGGTACTCTAGTTGTAGCTAGCATGCTCTTAGGTGAGCATATTTAATACTCTCTGTCCCTTTGTTTTCTTGTTTTTATCTTGAACCGAGTACTTTTATTCTTTTTTCAGCGGGTGCTCTGGTGGCCTTGGTTGAGACCGAGGGGGAAGACGATGATGAAGTACCCCTCATCATGCGGCAGTGAGTTGTTTTCATATTCCTCTTCCATTGAATTTCTCCTCTTTGTCTTGACTTTTAGTCTTGATCTTTTTGAAGTAACCGAACGTCGGGTACGAGTTCTTCTGAGGCTCCCGCACCGGCTTCTTCAGAAGCTCCGGTGTTGAGTTTTTTGGTAGCCTTGGTACCAAGCTCTTCCGCACCTCTGGTGCCGAGTTCTTCCATGGCTCCAGCCTCGGCTTCTTCCGGGGCTCCGGTATCGGCTATACCGCTCCTGTCGCCAAGTGGCGGGGACGTTTTTGCCGCCGTGGTCCCCCTTGCGAGGTCTTCTTTTGGCTTTGCGAGGAAGAAGGTGGCCAGGTGAGTAGATTATGGCTTCATCTTTTGCTTCTGTTCTCCTTTTTTCTGGTCCTCATCGGTGATTTCTTTTATCAATTTTCAGTCCTTCGTCTTCTCTCGCTTCTTCGTCGACTTCTTCTCAGCCCTCTGTCGTGCCACTGAGTACCGAGCCTCAGGACTTGCAGCGTACTGTTGGGAAGTGGCTGCGGGGGCTACGAAGCTTTCTGGCAATGGTGCCGCTGCAGACTTGGCCGCCCCGGAGGTGACCGTGGCCATTGCGTCGGGTCCTTCTGAGGGATTGGCCTCGGCTTCCCAGGAGGTCACTCTGGTCATTCGTTCTTCGCCTCAGCCGGCCTCTCCTTCTCCTTCTCTTACCTCCGGCGGTCCTCCTTTTGCCGATGATGTGGTGCAGCAGTTCGATGCCACTCATCGGCTATCGGAATTAACTGCTACCTGGGGAAGCTTGTCGTCCCTTGTGACTTCTTTTGGATAAAAGCTCTAGGTAAGCTTTTTCATCATTCCTTCTTTGGATGTTCGCTTTTCTTTGGTCCTTATTCTTTGTTTTTCTTTGTATCTTTTTGCTCAGTCCTTCTCTCATGATCATACCGGCTTCTTTTTCTCGTCTAAAAATGAGAAAAAGTTGTCTTCAGAAGTGAGCACCCTGAAAGCTGATCTTGATCTCCTCTGGGCCGAGCTGGAGGCTGAGCATCAAATGCATCAGGATGAAGAAAAATCTCTTCGTGCTCGGGCTGTTGAAATCGAGAAGCAGAGGGATGCCGCTCTTCAGGAGGCTCGAAAGAACTCGGAGGCCGTGAAGGACTTGGAGGCCGTGAAGAAGGAATGCAACGGTATTGAGGGTTATTTTTGTTTCTTTTTGTATTTAAACCTTCCTTCCTGTTGACTTGTTGTTTGCTGCTTTGTCCAGCTCTCCAGGTTGAGAAACAAAAACTCTCAGAGGGCGTTGAAGAAATGAAGACTCTTGTTCGTACAAGTCATAACAAGGCTGAGGAGGTAATTACTCATGCTGAAGAGGAACTTGCGCTTGCTAAGTTGATTAGGCGTGGAGCTGATAGAGATCTTGTGCAGGCTCAGAAAACCATTGAAGACTTGTCTGGTAGGTTGGCGACGGCTACTGAGAACTAGAAGGCTTTGTGGAAATCCTTTCATTTAGTAGCCGACGTTCTTCGAACGCTAGCAGATGACGGGCAATCTTGGGCTCAGTTGATTCCTCGAATTCCGACTCGTTTCCAAGAGTTTGTGAAGAGGTACGCTCAACTATGTACCAAGAATGTTCTGGCCTAAGTCCGGGTTCTTGCTCTAGCGGCTCCTTTGTCCAAGATAGCAGAGGAAACTGATAGTCAAGAATACATTGATGCTGTTAAGAGGATGGAGCCTGAAGTTGAAGACTTAGCTAGTAGGATAGTAGATAATCTTAATATCATTCTCCCTTCTCCTGATGATGAGGCTTGATGTATTTGACTTTTATGCCCGTGCCTTGTAATATGACATTATACTTCTTTTTTTTGAATGAAGGTCTTTTTCGTTGATGTCTTCTTTGTCTGAAAGCCCTGCCTATTCCTCAGATGATTTGTCGAGTACTTTTCTATTTAAGTAAACGACTTGTGTTGACGACCTTTCTTGATCTGTCGAGTGCTTGTCTGGCCTTCTCTTGTGCCCTGTAAACAACTTGTTGTATGTAGATCTTTGTGTTCTTGGATATCTCCAGTGTAGCCCCCGAGCCTCTTACTATTTGGTACAAGTAGCTGGAGGGTCCTGCTTTTGATATTGCTCTAGTCTATGCCCAGGCTTAGTTTCAGTTGTTTTGATTTTATTTCGGGTGTTAGCTTGTTAGCTACCCTCATCGGCGGGCTCAAGTGTCTTTTCAACTATTTTGCTCTCGGCCGGGATGCCCAGGCGTCTTTTCAGCCATTTTGCATTTTATTTCGGGTGTTAGCTTGTTAGCTACCCTCATCGGCGGGCTCAAGTGTCTTTTCAACTATTTTGCTCTCGGTCGGGATGCTCAAGCGTCTTTTCAGCCATTTTGCATTTTATTTCGGGCGTTATCTTGTTAGCTACCCTCATTGGCGGGCTCAAGTGTCTTTTCAACTATTTTGCTCTCGGCCGGGATGCTCAGGCGTCTTTTCAGCCATTTTGCATTTTATTTCAGGTGTTAGCTTGTTAGCTACCCTTATCGGCGAGCTCAAGTGTCTTTTCAACTATTTTGCTCTCGGTCGGGATGCTGAGGCGTCTTTTCAGCCATTTTGCATTTTATTTCAGGTGTTAGCTTGTTAGCTACCCTCATCGGTGGGCTCAAGTGTCTTTTCAACTATTTTGCTCTCGGCCGGGATGCTCAGATGTATTTTCAGCCATTTTTCATTTGAGAAATAACTCGGATAGAGTCATGAGACATATGTTTGTCGAGAGATAATCATCTTTATTGATCATGAATATTGATGTGTTACAATGATACATTGCGGTATCTTTGTTGATCTTGAACGTTGATCTCTTGCGTCTTGTATACATATTCTCCCTTGAGTTGTTTTATGCGTAGAATCTCCGTAGCTGACTGATGTGCCATGTATTGTTGACTTCTTTTCCATCTTCATTTACGAGCTTGTATGTGCCTGGTCCGATGACTTTTGCGATGATAAAAGGACCTTCCCATGGACTGAGTAGTTTGTGGCGTCCGTCGGTTTTTTGTATTCTTCTTAGTGCTAAGTCTCCAACTTGTAATGATCGAGACTGAGTATTCTTGTTGTAGTGGCGCCTTAGTCCTTGGAGGTATTTCGCTGATTGTCGAGTAGCGTTTACTCTGACTTCTTCTATGTTGTCGAGTTCTAATCTTCGGGTGTGTTCTGCTTCTCCTTCGTCGTATTGTTCTATTCTTGGTGACGTCTAGATTAGGTCTACGGGTAGTACGGCTTCTGATCCGTATACTAGGAAGAAAGGTGAGTATCCGGTGGCTCTACTTATTTGAGTCCGTAGCCCCCATACAACTTTGGGTAATTCTTCGATCCATTTTGACCCATAATCTACTAGTTCTTCATATAATCTTGGTTTTAATCCGGCTAGTATGAGTCCATTGGCCCTTTCTACTTGTCCGTTGGCTTCTGGATGTGCGACTGATGCGTAATCTATACTGAAGCCACAATCCTGTGCTCAACTTTTGAATTCTATAGCTGTGAAGGGAGAACCCAAATCTGTGATGATTCGATTGGGCATGCCGAAGCGGTGCATAATATCTTGGATGAACTCGACCACTTTAGCTACGCTATATTTTGCGAGTGGTTTGTATTCGATCCACTTGGCGAACTTGTCGATTGCTACAAAGATGTACTCGAAACCGCCCTTTGCTTTCTTGAGAGGTCCCACTTGATCCAGCCCCCAGCAGGAGAAAGGCCAAGCGGGTGGAATGCAGATGAGGTTGTGGGCTGGCACATGAGCTTGTCTTGCGAACATCTGACAACTTCTGCATCTTTTGATGAGTTCTTCTGCGTCTTTCAAAGCGGTTGGCCAGTAGAAACCAGTGCGGAATGCTTTGCCGACTAGTGTTCTTGAAGCGACGTGTTTTCCACAGCAGCCCGAGTGTATTTCGTCTAGGATTTGTTTGCCTTCTTCAAATGAGACGCATTTTAGGAGTACTCCTAATGATGCGGCTCTTCTGTATAGCTTGTCTCCTACTAGGACGTAATTCTTGCTTCTGCGGACGACTTGTGTGGCATGATGTTTTTCCGCTGGCAACTTATTCTCTTTGATGTAATCAATAAAAACCTGTGTCCATGATGTGTTGATCACCAAAATCTGGTTGCCTTTGGCTGTGAGTTCTGTGGTTGTCTCACCGGGTTGTTTGATAGAAGGAACTGATAACTCCTCTATGAATACGCGGGGTGGGACCTCTGCTCTATTGGATCCAAGCTTGGCAAGAACATCTACTGCAATGTTGGAATCCCACAGGACATGTAGAATTTCTAGTCCTTGGAAGTGTTTTTCGAGTTTTTGGATTTTAGCACAGTAAGCACCCATGTTTTCTTTGGTGCAATCCTAATCTTTGTTGACTTGGTTGATGACTACTGCCGAATCGCCGTATACGAGTAGTCGCTTGATTCCGAGTGTAATAGCCACTCTTAGCCCATGTATGAGAGCTTCATATTCTGCTTTGTTGTTGGTGGCTTGCCATAATATCTGAAGGACATACTTTAGTTGTCTTCCATCTGGAGAAATTAGGAGGACGCCTGCACCGGCTCCACCTAACTTAAATGATCCATCAAAGTACATCTTCCAATGATCAAGGATGGCACTTGATATGGGTTGTTGAATTTCTATCCATTAGGCAACAAAATCAGCAAGGGTTTGAGATTTAATTGCTTCCCGTGGGGTGAAATCGATGTTGAGAGCACCGAGTTCAACCGCCCACTTGGATATGCATCCTGTTGCGTCTTTGTTGCGTAAGATGTCTCCTAGTGGGAAATATGTCACCACGGTAATCTTGTGGCTTTCAAAATAGTGACGAAGCTTGCGTGAAGTGATCAGTAAGGCGTAGAGTAGTTTTTGCACATGTGGATACTGGATTTTTGATTCTGATAGCACTTCGCTGATATAGTATACTGGGTATTGTACTTTATATACGCGCCTTTCTTCTTCTCTTTCCACTACTATTGCCATGCTGATTACAATAGTAGTTGCTGCAATGTATAGCATCATGTCTTCGTCTTTCTTTGGAGGTGTGAGGACTGGTGAAGAGGTGAGGTATGCCTTAAGTTTCTTGAAAGCTTCATTGGCTTCTTCTGTCCACAGGAACTTGTCTGTCTTCTTTAGTAGTTTAAAGAAAGGCAACCCTTTTTCGCTGAGTCTTGATATGAAACGGTTGAGTGCCGCCATGTAGCCTGTTAGTTTTTGTACTTCTTTGATGTTTCGAGAAGGGCCCATCTCTGTTATTGCTCGAATTTGCTTGGTGCTTGCTTCGATTCCGCGATGACTGACCAAGAATCTGAGTAGTTGCCCTGAGGGAACTCTGAATACGCACTTGTTTGGGTTTAATTTCCACCTCCACCTCTTCAGGTTCTCGAAGGTTTGTTTTAAGTCTTCAATCAGTGTAACCCAGTTTTTTGTTTTTACAACCATGTCATCCACGTATGCTTCTACGTTTTCGCCGATCTGATCACCGAGGCATGTTTGGATGGCTCTTTGGTAAGTGGCTCCAGCATTCTTAAGTCCAAACGACATGGTTCTGTAGCAGTAGGCGTCGAACGGAGTGATAAAAGATGTCTTGCTTTGGTCCTATTCTTTTAATGTGATCTGGTGATACTTGAAATAGCAATCAAGAAAAGATAATAGGGCAGATCCTGCTGTTGAATCAACTATCTGATCAATGCGTGGTAGCCCAAACGGATCTTTTGGGTAGTATTTGTTGAGATCTGTGTAGTCAACACACATGCACCACTTGTTTGTGTTCTTTTTCTGTACCAGAACTGGATTTGCTAGCCAATCCGGATGGAGAATTTCCCTGATGAATCCAGCTGCCATTAGTTTTGTAATTTCCTTTTTAATCGCTGCCTTCTTATTAGGAGAGAATCGTTGTAGTCATTGCTTCATAGGCTTGGAGCCTTCATTGATATCAATTTTGTGCTCAGCCAACTCTCTTGGGATCCCTGGCATGTCGGCCGGCTTCCAAGCGAAGATATCTTTGTTGTCCTGAAGAAAGTTGGTGAGCGTGAGTTCCTATTTTGCCGATAGGTGGGCACTGATGGTTGATGTTTTTGTGGGATCACCGGTGCCTAGGTCGATTTGCTTCACGTTGGCTTCTTTTGGTGGTGCTAGGATGCTTCGTCTCTTAGCCGGTATCTCTAGTTCTTCTTGGCTTGTTTCTGCGGCGATAGTGGCTATTTCTTTTCTTCCATCGTTTGCTTATGCCTTTGCTGCAATTTGGATCGCTTGTACGTCATAGTCAAATGCGCGCTTTAAATCGCTCCAAAGAGAAAGAACTCCGTTAGGCCCTGGCATTTAAGCAACAGCTACAGATAATGCGGTATTGCCATGAATTTTGCTAGTGCTGGGCGCCCAAGAATTGCATGATATGAGGAATCGAAATCTGTGACTTCAAATTTGATGCACTCTGTGAGGTAATTTGAGGGAGTCCCAAAGGTAACCGTAGAGTGATTTGTCCAAGTGGCATTGCTGCCTTGCCGGGTACTATGCCATAAAAAAGTGTGCTTGTTGGTGTGATCATCCCGATGAGTTATAGTCCCATCTTCCTTAGAGTTTCTGAAAAGATGATGTTGAGTCCTCCTCCGTCAATTAGTACTTTCGTGACAGTCATGCCGGCAATGGTCGGATCTAGAACCAATAGGTAATGGCCTGCGTTTCCTACGCTGGTCCACTGGTCTTCTCTTGAGAATTGAATTGGGTACTCTGACCAGTTGAGATATCTTGGTGTAGCGAGTTCTGCGGCCATAATTGTTCGTAGTGCTAACTTTTCTTGATGTTTGCTTCTGGAGTCTGGAATCTCGGCAAAGATTACTGCTACTGTCCCTCTGGATTTTTGGAATCCCTTGTCATCATGGTTGTATCCTTCTTTTTTTATTGTCTTCTTTATTGTTTCCCTTGCTATCTTTTCTAGTGTACCTTTCATTGAAGGTGTAGCAATTTCCAATGGTGTGCCTCCCATTGGGGTGCAAAGGCCAACGCATGTTCTCAATGTCGTCATATCTTCTGGGCTTAGTAAATTTCTTTGATTTGTCAGCCATTGCTACTGTGTTGTCTGGACCTCGCTTTCTCTCCTGATGTCTGTTGTTTCGAGGATTTTGCCTATCCGGGTTGTCTCTGTTGTTCCTTTCTGGGAATCTTTCTTTCGTTTTTTCTTCCGCAGTAATCATCTTTTCTATTGTTCTTCTGAATTCTTTGTTATTTCTTGGGTTTTCTTTGCAGAAGTCTTGGAATTGCCACCTAGCCACGATTCTGTGAGAGAAAGCTTCGATTACTTCTCATTGCGTGATGTCATGTACTTGAGCTCGTAGTTCGCCAAATCGTCGATAGTAATTTCTGAGACTTTCACCTCCTTTTTGCTTGAGTCCTTTTAATTCTGCATGGGTGATTGGATGTGTAATAATTCTCGCAAAATTTTCACAGAAAGCTCTTTGTAAGTCTTCCCAATTTCTGATTGATCTGAGATTTAATTTGTCAAACCATTGAAGCGGCATGGTTTCTAGGGCCATGGGGAAGAACAAGGTTTTGATGTCATCGTCTCCTCCGGCTAATTCAATCGATTGTGAGTAAATCCTGAGCCATTGCTTTGGTTTGGTCTTGCCGTCGTATTTGGAGTGCTTGGACGGCTTGAACTTGTGAGGTAGTCGAATCAATGCGAGTCTATTTGCAAAATAGGGAAATCTATCGTGTGTTCTGGCTTCTATACATTTTGATTATGCGCCCCCTTCTTGCCAACTGTCGTCTTGGTAAGAGTAGTTTTGTGTGGCCGTCCGAGTAGGTGCTCTACTCCTGTCCTTTCTTGGTTGCTCGACTCAGTTATTTTGACTGTGATTTCTTCGGCTTCCTCCGTTGTGACTTCCACTTGGTCCTAGTCTTTCGAAAGCAGACTTCCTTTGATTTTGGTCTTCCTGTTCATGAGATGTTGCCTTTCCGTCGTTCGTTTTAAAGATTGTTGATCAAAGGAAATCTCGTTCGTTTTAAAGATGAAGCCTTTCCGTCGTTCGTTTTAAAGATTGTTGCCCTGAGTTCTTCTAGTGCTTCCCAGATCTTATCGTAGGGAGTACTCGCTGCTCGTCCTTCTTTGATTTCTCATTCTGATTTTCTTCTATTGTACTCGGCTAGGTCTGATTCATATTTGATCCAAGTGTCTTTCCGTTGTTTCACACGGCGTTGTCGTCCTTGTTTCAATTTGTTCTTCCTTTCTCTTGCTTGCCTCTAGCTCTCAGTCTCACCATCATATCCCTAGATAAATGGTGATATATTGGACTCGGATTCATCTGAAGACCTTACGTTGGGTGCTTCTAGAGGGATCAATGGTGATCGAGGACGGTGAATCATGAGTACTTCTCTAGCATGAGTTATTCTGTCATCGTCGTTGATTTCCGTACTGGTAGAGCTGTTGATGACTTCAGTAGAGGTCTCAAAGTCATAGATAGAATCTCCTTCTTGATAGGGTAGAATTGCTATTGTCGTGTCATTGACTAGTTGAGCGTCGTCATCCTCAGGAACGGTATCTGGCCAATGAATGATGCAGTCTTAAGATGTTATGGTTAAAATGAGACCTTCCTGGGTCCCTTTAGTGGCATTCTAAGCATGGGATAAGTGGATCCTTCGTGCCATGTCTGATAGGATGTTGCCATGTTGTGGAGTCCGAACGGAAAAAGACCCGACTTCTTTGAAGTATTCTGGGTGTATTCCGAGTAGTATTCTTGATAGGTTGATGTCATGTCCCGAAGCTTTGTTAGAAAAGAACTCGGTTTTCCGAAAGAACTCGGATAAGACTTCGTTTCGAAAGCGGAACTTGAGTTTGAGTCAGATGCGTGAACTTGCGAGAACTGAGTCGGATTGAGCTGTGCGAATCTTCCGGCAAGTTGATCTGTTGTTATCGTCGAAATAGGATGATCTTGATGATGATCTAATTCTTTAAGGAGACGGACTTGGAGCTTGCCATCGTCGCCTGCCTTGTAGATCCATGAACCGAAGATGAAGGTCGATCCCTTCGAGAAGATCATGTTGTCGAGGTCCATCAAGCTCTTGGATGTAAAGTCACCGAAACCCCCTACCTGGCGCGCCAGCTATCGATGTTTGACCACCGATAGCCTGCCACGGGGGTACTCGGGGCAGTATGTTCGGGTTTCAGCGTATGCAGAACTCGATGGTTAACACAAGAGACAGTCAATTTATCCTGGTTCAGGCCCTCTATCGCAGATCGAGTAATAGCCCTACGTCCAGTCGGTGCTAGCCTTTGCGTTGGATTGATTATGAAGTATTGTGTCGTACAATTGCTCTATTGAACTCCCGATCCAAGGTGCCCTGCCCTCCTTTATATAGTCAGGAGGCCAATCCTAGTCGTTTACAAGAGAGTTCCTAGT